>NC_053023.1:266996321-267154788 GCF_003073215.2 Triticum urartu
TCGTATTGTCATGCCCAAAGGTGACCTTCGTAAAGTGATCATGAACGAGGCTCACAATTCTCTCCTCTCCATCCACCCTGGGAGCACGAAGATGTATCAGTACCTCAAACAGGCTTATTGGTGGACTCGAATGAAGCGCGAGATTGCTCAGTTCGTGAATGAATGTGATGTCTGTAGAAGAGTGAAGGCAGAACACCAAAGGCCAGCTGGTCTCCTCCAACCTCTTGCCATTCCAGAATGGAAGGTTGACCACATTGAGATGGACTTCGTGATTGGGTTTCCAAAGTCCAAGCGTGGCAATGATGCTATATTCGTCGTCATCGACAAACTCACTAAAGTGGCTCACTTTCTGCCAATCAAAGAGTCTATCACTGCAGCTCAATTGGCGGAGCTCTATACCTCTCGAATTGTCTTGCTGCACGGTATTCCATAGGTGATCTCTTCAGACCGTGGCAGCATCTTTACCTCAAAGTTTTGGGATTCTTTTCAGAAGGCCATGGGCACCAACATCCGCTTCAGCACAACTTTCCACCCTCAGACTAGCGGTCAAGTCGAGCGTGTCAACCAGATTCTTGAAGATATGCTCAGGGCTTGTGTGATCTCTTTCGGCATGAAGTGGGAGGATTGTCTTCCATATGCTGAATTCTCCTACAACAACAGTTTTCAAGAAAGTTCGGGCAAGGCCCCATTCGAAATTTTGTATGGCAGGAAGTGCCGTACCCCTCTCAACTGGTCCGAAACCGGTGAACGTCAACTTCTGGGAAATGACTTAATCACAGAGGCAGAGGAAATGTGCAAAGTCATTCGAGATAACGTCAAAGCAGCCCAATCGCGCCAGAAGAGCTACTATGATAGTAAGCACCGTGATTTGGCTTTCGAGATCGGAGATCATGTTTACCTCCGCGTCTCTCCAATGAAAGGTACTCGTCGCTTCGGTATCAAAGGGAAGCTTGCCCCTAGATACGTGGGACCTTTCAAGATCGTCAGTAAGAGAGGCGATCTCGCCTATCAACTCGAGCTTCCTTCAAACTTTGCAAATGTGCATGACGTGTTCCATGTCTCTCAGCTCCACAAGTGCTTCAAGACTCCTGACCGCACCGTCAACTTCGAAGACATTGAGCTCCAAGAAGATCTCTCTTATCGTGAGCACCCCGTTGCTATTCTTGAAGAGACTGAACGCAAGACTGACAATAAGTCAATCAAATTCCTCAAAGTCAAGTGGTCACACCATTCCGACCGTGAAGCCACCTGGGAACGTGAGGATCACCTCCGTTCTGAATACCCGGCGTTCTTCCAGTCCTAGATCTCGGGACGAGATCCTTTCGTAGTGGTGGAGTGTTGTAACACCCCGGATATGATTTACCCAATATGTAATCCAACTCTTGCCGTTTCCGGCGCTAAGTTATTTTATTTCCTCAGGTTCAGGTTTTTGTCTCCGTGTGTTGTTGTTGTTGTTGTTGTCATGCATCTCATATCATGTCATCATGTGCATTGCATTTGCATACGTGTTCGTCTCATGCATCCGAGCATTTTCCCCGTTGTCTGTTTTGCATTCCGGCGCTCCGTTCTCCTCCGGTGGTCATTTCTACCTTTCTTTCGTGTGTGGGGATTAAACATTTCCGTATTGGACCGAGACTTGCCAAGCGGCCTTGGTTTACTACCAGTAGACCGCCTGTCATGTTTCGTACCATTTGGACTTCGTTTGATGCTCCAACGGTTAACCGAGGGACCGAAAAGGCGTCGTGTGTGTTGTAGCCCAACACCCCTCCAATTTGGCCCAAAACCCACCAAAACCCTCTCCATCATCTAGAGCGTTCGATCACGATCGCGTGGCCGAAAACCACACCTCATTTGGACACTCCTAGCTCCCTCTATGCCTATAAATACACCCCCTCCAAAATTCCCGTTTCCCCTTCCCCGAAACCCTAGGTTCACTTCGTCCGCCGCCGCCGGACAAAAATCGCCGGGCCGGACATTGTCGGACCTGCGCCGCCGCCGCCACGTGGCAGGCCGCCAATCGCCGCCGCCTTCTCTCACCGCGCCGGCACGGGAGGCCCAGGCGAGGCCCCCGCGGCCCGGATCCGCCGCGCCGCCCCGCGCGTCGCCCCGCCGCCGCCTTCTCCAGCTCCGGGCACCGAGCCGCCGCACCTCCGCCACGGCGCCGCGCGCCATCGCCGGCGGGCTGTCCCGCCACCTCGCCGCCCCGACACCGCCAAGTCCACCCCGTTGCCGCCCCGCTCCTCCTCCGCACTAATCCGGCGACTCCGGCCACTCCGGCGCCCCCGCGCAAGAACTCCGGCGAGCTCCAAGTTCCCCGACAAACCTCGAAGTCCGCGCCGCTGCTACAGTACTCGGGCTGGATCTGGATCTGGAATAGTTCCAGTTGACTTTTTGCCCCGAAACCCTAATTATTTTGCCCTTGTTCATCGTGCCGTTACTTTGCATCCGTAGATCCGTTTTGGGCATATAGCATATAAAATTTTTCGTCTCAGAGAGCACATCATTTCATCTCATTGCATCATATTCATTTGAGTTCATCTTGATACCCGAAATGCTGTTGGAAGAGTGCTATTTGAGGTAATTGTCAGATCTGCTGCTCCAATTAGATATTTGTCATTTTTGCCATGATTATTGTGTGCATGATATGCCCAGGAGTTCTACATATGTTTTGTTATATGCTTTGTCATCTTTCCAGTGGCGCCTTCCATGTATTTTTGTGATGTGTGTGGTGACTAGCACAAGCTTGCAAAGTGGTGCTTTCGTTAATGCTGATTTCAGGGACTTAGCAATTCCACTAAGTCCTTGAGCTGTTCTTATCAATATGCCATATGTTCATGTTGTTTCCTAGTGATCCGTGCCTCTTTTGAGGATGATCAGTAAGGATGTTTTGTTAATCTTGTAGTGCTCTATCCATCCATGTCTTTGTTTGCAATTATGGAGCACCCTAGCTTGAGTCAATTGAGCTCTACTTTTGCTATTTCGTGAATCTGGGCAGATTGTCTACTTGTTAGCGATTTTGCCGAGGATGTTGTAGTTGATCCGTGCATGCTATGTTATTGTTCTTGCCATGTCTAGCTTGTAAAATGTGTATTCTTGATGGGTGTATGCTTAGATTGTCATGACATGCTCTGTAGTGAGTGCATCGAGCTCGTAAACATGCCTACTTGATATCTGTTTTGCATGCTCCAGTTTTCACTAAGTTTGTGATCTGATTATGTTTTTGCCATGTTCACATGCTTGCAAATGTATTTTCTGATCCCTTTTGGCTCAAGGTCACTAAGGGACTTTTGTTAATCTCTTTGAGTAGCTCCATGCATGCTTTCCTTTGCCATGTTCAGGCCCTGTAGCATATAGTTTTCATGCTCCAAAGTGTGCTACCTGATCTGAAATTCCAGACAAGTGTTAATTTCACCAAGTCTGAGATCTGTTTACCAAATGCATTTTTGCCATGCTTGTTTGAAATTGTTAATGGATGAATTGGCCATAGCTCAGTGTTCCTCTTTTGTTAAGCATCATGAATGGATCCCTGCCATGTATTTTTTTGCCATGTTTGGGTGCTGTAGCTTGTTTGTCTTGTTGCATTTAGATGGCTTCTTGTTGTATATCGCAGACCGGTGCCATATTTGTTTTGCTTGCCATTTCCAAACCGTGTCTCTGATTCCGGCGTTCTTTATATCGTTTTCAAGCGGAATCATCTCACCTTTCCAGTGGCACACTTGGATTTCCAAGTTGAGGCCAGGTTCATTCATCTCTTGTCAAATCTTGCATATGCATCCCATATCGCATCCCGCATAGCATACCATGTTTGCATCATGTTGTTTGAGCTTTGCACGTGGTTGATTGTGTATTTTGTGCTTGTTTGTCTTGTTTGGGTAGAGCCGGGAGACGAGTTCGCTAATGAGGAGCCCGTTGAGTTTGCTTTCGAGGATCCAGTCAACTCTGACAACTTTGCAGACAAGATGATCATACCCTCGAAATCACTACTATCTTTGCTTTGCTAGATGCTCGCTCTTTTGCTATGCCTATGCTACGATTCCTACCACTTGCTTATCATGCCTCCCAAATTGCCATGTCAAACCTCTAACCCACCATGTCCTAGCAAACCGTTGATTGGCTATGTTACCGCTTTGCTCAGCCCCTCTTATAGCGTTGCTAGTTGCAGGTGAAGATTGGAGACCGTTCCTTGTTGGAACATTATTTACTTGTTGGGATATCATCATATTATATTGTTATCTTAATGCATCTATATACTTGGTAAAGGGTGGAAGGCTCGGCCTCTCGCCTAGTGTTTTGTTCCACTCTTGCCGCCCTAGTTTCCGTCATATCGGTGTTATGTTCCCGGATTTTGCGTTCCTTACGCGGTTGGGTGATAATGGGAACCCCTTCATAGTTCGCCTTGAATAAAGCTTTTCCAGCAATGCCCAACCTTGGTTTTACCATTTGCCACCTAGCCTCTTTTTTCCTTGGGTTTCCGAAGCCCGAGGGTCATCTTATTTAAACCCCCCGGGCCAGTGCTCCTCTGAGTGTTGGTCCACCTGTCAGCTGCTGGTGGCCACCAGGGGCAACTCTGGGCTGGCCTACCCGTACCTAAGACAATCTGAGTGTGCCCTGAGAATGAGATATGTGCAGCTCCTATCGAGATTTGTCGGCACATTCGGGCGGTATTGCTGGATTTGTTTTAACTTGTCGAAGTGTCTTGTAGAACCGGGATACCGAGTCTGATCGGAATGTCTCGGGAGAAGGTCTATTCCTTCGTTGACCGTGTGAGCTTGTCATGGGCTAAGTTGGGACCCCCTGCAGGGATTTGAACTTTCGAAAGCCATGCCCGCGGTTATGGGCAGATGGGAATTTGTTAATGTCCGGTTGTAGATAACTTGAACCTTAACTTAATTAAAATGAATCAACTGTGTGAGTGAGTTACCGTGATGGTCTCTTCTCGGCGGAGTCCGGGAAGCAAACACGGTGTTGGAGTAATGCTTGCCGTAGGTTTTTCTCTAGTTATTCATTTGCGCTTTTCCTTCTCTCCTCGCTCTCTTTTGCGAATAGGTTAGCCACCATATATGCTAGTCGCTTGCTACAGCTCCAGATATTTTACCTTGCCTTTCCTATAAGCTTAAATAGTCTTGATCTCGAGGGTGTGAGATTGCTGAGTCCCTGTGGCTCACAATTTACTTCCAAACCAGATGCAGGGCCAGACGACTCCGTTCCAGATGACGCATTAGAGCTCAAGTGGGAGTTCGACGAGGACTCACGCCGTTACTATGTATCTTTCCCTGATGATCAGTAGTGGTGCCCAGTTGGGACGATCGGGACCGTGTCGCATGTTGGGTTGGTCTTTTATTTTGGCACCGTAGTCGGGCCATGAGTGATTGAATGATGTAATGCTATTTATGTACTTTGTGTGACGTGGCGAGTGTAATCCAACGATGTTACTTTTCCCCTTATTATGTATTACATTGGATGTTGTGATGATTACCTAACTTGCGACATTGCTTTCAATGCGGTTATGCCTCTAAGTCGTGCCTCGACACGTAGGAGATATAGCCGCATCGAGGGCGTTACATCCAGCTCCGTCTTTGGATCCGGCGGCGTGGGGCCGACCGTCTGGTGCACAAACGACGCCGCTCGCCAGGCTCTGACTGCCTGGGTGGTGCTGGTGTTCGCAGGCCGCGACCCGAGTCCTGTCCGCGACCGGTCCACTGCTCATCCGCGCAGGCACGGGCCGTTCGGCCCCCAACGAGCCGATCTCCATGGCCGTCTTCTTCTCAGGGGCCATGGCGACGAAGAACCGCTAGGCTAACTACCAGACCAGATTCTCACAAACGCGCCCCCTACCTGGCACGCCAAGGATGCCGGTGGGAAACGACACCTATAGGATCACAAGAATCCCTACTGCGGTTGCGGGGCGTGGGGTTGAGAGAAGAGCGGGTCTAACAGAGAGCATGCGGTTCATTTATCCAGGTTCGGGCCACGAGGATGCGTAAAACCCTAGTCCTGCTTTGGTGGATGTATTCTGAGTTCTTGAACTAGCTACGGGGTGTAACGAGCTCCAAAAAGCCGAATCCCTCTTGTCGTCGCCTTGGGCCTCCTTTTATAGAAAAAGGGGTTGCCACAGTGGCACACAGGAGGTGGAAAGGCAACAGTGTTGCGAGGTTATCCTGGTATTAAAGGACAAAGCGCATTAAATGCGAGGCTTAGGTGTCCCTCCACTTTATCGGGGGCGGGGGCAAGGCCCGTCCTGTCCGTCGCCGCTCCTCCAAGCTTTGACACGCACCCTGGCCAGCGGTGCATGCGGCACCATGTAGGTAGGCAGGCAGCTAAGGTGGCGCGGTGGTGGAGTCTCCGCGAAGGGCTGCATGTTGCCACACAGGTGCCTGCCCAGCTGGTTGGATCGGCAGCTGCATGCGAACGACGGCGGAGTCTTGGCTGGTGTGGGCATGACGGTGGCCCTGCTGGTGCACTTGGCGAGGGCCTTGCTGGGTGGCCCGTCAAGGGTCTTGCTGTGACGTGCAGGCGTCCCCGGCAAGGATCTTGCCGGGGGTCTTGTGGGTTTCTTTGGTGAGGATGGTTTCCTTCCTATCCTCATTTGACCTTGAGTATTCTTTGTCTTCACAAAGATCTGCATGCCACCACAGAGGTGCCTCCCGAGCCTTGTCCAGTGCATTTATCGAGTGTTGGTGGGCTCGAGGGTGGCTCGCTCGGCTGGCGTGGGCGAGCTGCCCCAGCAAGGGTCTTGCCTGGGCCGCTGAGGCTGCCCCGGCAAGGGTCCTTGCCGGGGAAACCTCCTTTTCCCATCTGATCTTTGTGGCCTTGGTCCTTGTCATTGCATTGCTTCGTCTTGGGCTTCGATCTTACCTTGGCTTACCTCCCTTGCTTTGCTTGGTGTGGTCACGGGCGCGGCTTTGACTGCCCGTGCAGAGGTAAAGGGGTACAAAAATGTGCCCCTAGTTTTGTACACCGACACTAAGTTTTTCACTTTGAGATCTGACACCTCTACAAATCCCTACTTCCCTCTGCGAAGGGCCTTTCTGTTACTTTATGCAATTTTTATTTTTGAATTTGAGTCTCCATCTTTTCTTATAAAAGCACCAACTAGGAGGCAATATGAGTGTACTTGTCTATTGGGTGTAGCTAATATGCGAGTGTCTTTCATGAATGTATCAATGATTGAGTATGATGGGCTAGGGATAGCTTATTTTACCGTTGATATTTTGAAAGACATGGTTGCTTGTTGATATGCTTGAGTATTTAAATTATCATGTCAAAACTAGACTATTGCTTTGAATCACATAAAAGTCCAAATGTCCATGCTACAAAGAAAAGAATACAATATGACATGTTAGGCAGCATTCCACATCAAAAATTCTATTTTTATCACTTACCTACTCGAGGACGAGTAGGATTTAAGCTTCGGCATGCTGATACGTCTCCAAAGTATCTATAATTTTTGATTGTTCCATGCTGTTATATTATCAATCTTGGATGTTTTATAATCATTTTATAGTCATTTTATATCATTTTTGTTACTAACCTATTGACATAGTGCCAAGTGCCAGTTGCTTTTATCCATGTTTTTACATCGCAGAAAATCAATACCAAACGAAGTCCAAACGCAACAAAACTTTACGAAGATTTTTTTGGACCAGAAGGAACATAATGGGCCCTGGCTGCGCCTAGGGGGTGCTCCAAGGCGAGCGCAACCCACCTGGGCGCGCCAGGAGGCCCAGGCACGCCCTGGTGGGTTGTCCCCACCTCCTCTTTGCTCTATGAATACCCCAATATTCCAAAAATCCTAGGGTAGTCGACGAAATATTGATCCAGCTGCCGCAGAGTCCAGAACCACCAGGTCCAACCTACACACCATCTCGGATGGGGTTCACCACCTCCATTGGTGCCTCTCCGATGATGGGTGAGTAGTTCTCTGTAGACCTTCAGGTCCGTAGTTATTATCTAGATGGCTTCCTCTCTTCCTTTTGATTCTCAATAAAATGGTCTTTTGGAGATCCATATGATGTAACTCTTTTGCGGTGTGTTTGTTGGGATTGATGAACTTTGAGTTTATGATCAGTTCTATCTTTTTATATCCATGAAAGTATTTGAGTTTCTTTGATCTCTTTTATGCATGATTGCTTATAGCCTTGTATTTCTTCTCCGGTATTTGGGTTTTGTTTGGCCAACTTGATCTATTTATCTTGCAATGGGAAGATGTGCTTTGTAGTGGGTTCGATCTTACGGTGCTTGATCCTAGTGACAGAGGGGGAATCGACACATATGTATCGTAGCTACCAAGGATAAAATGATGTGGTCTATATCTACAAAGATAGATCTTGTCTACATCATGTCCTTGTTCTTATTGCATTACTCCGTTTCTCGATGAACTTAATACACTAGATGCATGCTGGATAGCGGTCGATGTGTGGAGTAATAGTAGTAGATGCAGGCAGGAGTCGGTTTACTAATATTGGACGTGATTCCTATGTAATGATCATTGCCTGGATATTGTCATGATTATTTGAAGTTCTATCAATTGCCCAACAGTAATCTATTCACCCACCGTTTGCTATTTTTCTCGAGAGAAGACACTAGTGAAACCTATGGCCCCCGGGTCTCTTCCTCATATATTTGCCTTTGCGATCTACTTTTCCTTTGCATTTATTTTCAGATCTATTAAACCAAAAATATGAAAATACTTTGCTGCGATTTATTCTTATTTATTTTATTTGGCGTTCAATCTATCAATCCACTACAAATTTACCTCATGTCTATTTGCCTATCTTGAGGCGTCGTACCCCGGAAGGGATTAACAACCCCTTTAACATGTCGGGTGGCGAGAAGTTATTATTTGTGTGCAGGTGCTGTTTACATTGTGTTGCTTGGTTCTCCTACTGGTTCGATTACCTTGGTTTCACTTCTGAGGGAAATACCTACCGCTGCTATGCTGCATCATCCCTTCCTGCTTGGGAAAATACCGACGTAGCTTCAAGCGACATCGGTAACCATGTGGATGAGAAAAGCTCTATCTCTAAAATGAGCTAATACTTTGCTAACCCTAATACGGAGCTAGGGGATGAGTATTTATAGTCCAAGGGGTAAGTGGGAGATAAATGGGGCGAAACCCCTTTCACTGTGCGTAGGCAGGGCGGTAGTACCAGTCATGGGGGTGGTTATACTGCTTGGAGCTCTCGTACTGGTTCTTGGAGGTGCTTCCAGAGGTGCTTAGCAGTTATACCAGTGTTTGGAGCGGTTGTACCGGTCTGATGGCTGTTATGGGGATAAACTGGTGTTGTGCCGGACTTGCACCGCTTGATCATAGAAGCTAGACCGGTAGTTGGGCGGTAGTCGAGCGGTTGTACTGCCCGGGCGGTAGTTGGGCGGTACATGGGTGGTTGTACCGGGATTTTTGGACTAGGCAGATTCTCTTCATGCTCTTGATGTCCATCTTGCACCATAACAACTCCTTGGTTGCTTCCTTGGTACCTAAGCACACAAAGCATCTCTGTTTCATGTAGTAGCCATGTCTCAAGTGGGTCAAAGGGGAGTTCAACAAGGAGAGAGTCAATGTCATTCTCGATAGCCCTTGCACGAGCTTGTGTCATCGGTCCACATGGTATCTTGGCCACGACAGTAGGTCCATGGGGATGGTCGTAGGATGCTCCGCACCAACCTATTACTATGCTTCATGCTGGTATGGCTTCCCCATGCGATGATTTACCCATTTATGATGAGTTTGATGATTGCCATGTGGAGTCTATTAGTTGTGATGCCATGTTGCATAGGATTTCTTGTCATAATTCTTTCGGTCACATCATGTTTGACAATCCGCTTTACTTGTCATATGCTATGCATGAAATCAATTATATGTCATATTTGCAATCTCATCGTAGTGACTATGCATATGCCATTAAAATTAACCAAATTTGCACATATGGCATAGATGACAAGCCCATGGTTATTGGCATTTGTTTCTCTTGTGATGATATTGATATGCTCCCTTTGCATCATTTATCTCATATGCCATGCCATGACCACCTTGCTTCGGATATGAATTTTTTGGATGTTGTCCATTTCCTCCATATGATATTTCCGATATTGCTCATGAGGAGACACCCATAGTTTCCTCATACATGTTAGGAGATTTTGATTCATCCCATCCATTGCATGATCCCAATACTTGTGTGCCCAATATGCGCCCCGTGAATAAAAATGCTATTGTTGTGCCACATACTTACTCTAATTTGTTTCCCCACCGTGTCATTCACAATAACTATTCTTTCATGATGGATGACATGTTCTTATACCATGCATCAAATTTCTTTGAGCGATTCTTATCTCGTGCTAACTCACACATGCACATACACATCATGATGGATGATGTGTACATTTACCGCGCACACAATTTCATTGGTTTGTGTCTCTTTTGTGTAGGTACCCATGAATACTTGTCAACCTCACAATCCCATGAGTTGACAAACCGAGCTCTAGAGAGCAACGATAACTTGGGATCCCATGGATTGGTTTTCACACCATTTCCATTGCGCCATGACTTCACCCATTTCTTCTACATGGCCCTCACATGGTTATGGGTTATTGTCCATTATGTAACATTTTTCCATATTGCCATGTTCACTTTGCATGATATGATATTTCCCATGCTTTTGTCATGCATTTGTGACACATGCTTTGAATTAAACATGATGATTGATTCTACTACTTGTATGTGTACTTGCAAGCTTGGTGGAGATATTATTTGTTATTGCCATGTTCCATTTATGACAAATTCCTATGATGATACTATGATCTTGCTTTGTGTTCGTGCTTGCGATATGTCATGTGCATTGTCTATGCCTAGTATTTGCTCACATGACATGATTGCCATGATTTCCTCTAGTGTGTTTCACCTTCGATCCACTAGTTTGCATGACATGATTGATATGCTTTCTTATGTTGCATCACCGATGATTCATACTTGCTCGTTTCATGCGGTTGATGACAACCATCTACATGCTTTGCACATGATTGTTATTGCTTCTTGTCATATATCTCCATATGTTGCCTGTCTCATGCTAGATCATTTGCCATGTATTGAGTGCAACAATGATTTAACTCTTTCTAATGAGATTGCCCCCATAGCATTCTCCCATATATTTGCAGATTTTGACATGTTTCTTCTGAAGCATGCTTGTCTTACCTCGTTGCATCATATACCTAGTGCCATGAACATAGAAATTGTTGCATGATATTATTCATCCACTTGTGCTCCTAATGGTTATGTGCAAGAGAATACAACCATCATGATGGATGATGTGTTTATCTACCATGCACATACGTTCTTTGCTTTGTTGTGTGTATGTGTAGGATCTTTCTTCATGTCAACTTCCACTTCACATGAGTTGACCATTTGATCTCTTGAAAGCGAACCACCTTCTACCACGAGGATTCTACATCGCATTTTCTTGTACTTGGCATTGTGAAGGATGTGCAAGGACATGCTTTCAAGGTGATATCCTTCTCTTTTGAGAAACCCAAAACTATGAGCGTGAATATTATGGATCATACTACTTGTGTTGCTTGCACCATAAGACTTATTGGTCATCTTGGACAACTTGATTGCGCACATGTTAGAGATATTGCTTCCACATTTCATTTTCACCTTTCCATGCATCATGACATGTATACCTTGTGTGTTTCATCCAATACTTGGATTACTTGCTCCTATCATATGCTTGGTTACAACAATGTCATTTCTTCACATATGCCATGTCCCATTGATTGCTACATGCTTGCCTTGATTGCCTCACACATGATGAACAATTGCTCTTTATATTGTGTAAAGTGCCACCATATCTTCACTACACCCTATGCACGGTATGCTTGGACTGTCTTGCACTCGACCCATGTGTTTAGACACTTCATTTCCTTTGATGTTGTAAATGATTCATATGCATACCATAGATCATTTGTTGAGTGCTTGATGCATACGTGCTATGATCTTGAGGTAGATGCTTCTTCACTTGTCAAACCTACTAGCATCTCTACCTCCAATTTGCATGATTGTTTCAATGATGACCTCGATTTTGCTCAAGTGATATGCTTACATGCCATGTTAGAATCCTTTGTCACACCATATGATATGCTTGATGACAACACTTGTTGGGTGAATCACCTCTTGAATGCATGGTTTTGCACTAATGCTAACTGCATTTGTTTTTCCAAGTGTTTGTTGTCTTTGCTCTTTTTGAAGGAATCCCATGATGGTGCGACATTGGAGAGTGCCTATTTGGACCTTCAAGATGATGAGTGCTGGTTGATCTTCCACTTCTAAACGGTGACGCCATCTCTTTCCCGTGGTGATTTGGTTTTCGATCCGAAGTCAGATCTTTCCCAAGTGGGAGGGGATGACGCAGAGCATCCTACGGACATCACCATGTCAAGAGTTCATTCGGCAAGTGACACGTGCGACATCTACTTCACGTACATAAAGGTGAAGCATCTCCTTTACACATGTTCACTTGACCCCTTCAGGGATGGTATACTACTTGTGTAAGGCCCAAGATGTGGCTATATCTCCTACGTGTTGAGGCACGACTTAGAGGCATAACCGCATTTTGGTATGGTCACAAGAAGGATCATCTTCACATAATCCCATGTATAAGAACAAGGAAATAAATAGTTGGCTTACAATCGCCACGTCACACAATGATCAAATTATTCATACATCAATCAAAGTACACACAAGGTCCGACTACAGACAATTCCAAATGAAAAGAAGACAAACCCAAATGCTAAATCCCGATCGCGTCCCTACTGGGCACCACTACTGATCATCCGGAAAGGAAACATAGTAACGGCCAAGGTCTTCATCGAGCTCCCACTTGAGCTCGATGGCATCACCTGCATTGGTATCATCGGCACCTGCAACTGTTTTTGTAGTATCTTTAAGTCACAGGGACTCAACAATCTCCAAACCTGCGAGATCAAGCCTATTTAAGCTTAATGGTAGGATCTGGTTATAAGGTGGAGTTGCAGCAAGCACTAAGAAAATATGGTGGCTAACATACGAGTACAAAAGTAAGATGAGAAACTACGCAACGGACATAGAGCTAGAAGTGATCAAGAAGTGATCCTGAACTACTTAAGTTCATACATAACCCAACCTTCACTTCCCAAACCTCGTCGAAAAGTGACCAACACGGTTACACATGCGGTTGGTGTATTTTAATTAAGTCAAGTGTCAGGTTCTCTACAACCGGATATTAACAAATTCCCATCTGCCACATAACCGTGGGCTCGGCTCTCAAAAGTTTAAACCCTGCAGGGGTGTCCCTACTTTGCCCATCACAAGCTCTCACGATCAACGAAGGATATTCCTTCTCCCGGAATAACCTGATCAGACTCGGAATCCCGGTTGCAAGACATTTCGACAATGGTAAAATAAGACCAGGAAGACCGCCCAATGTGCCGACAAATCCCGATAGGAGTCGCACATATCTCGTTCTCAGGGCAGACCGGATGGGCAAGACGTCGGGTTGGCTGAGACCTTGGTTGCCCAGGGGGCGCCGGACATCGCCCAGGTTGGACCAACACTCAGAGGAACACTAGCCCGGGTTGTTGATTAAGAATCATCGGGTTAATTACTCCCTATGCATATTTTAGTTGTTATTAGGCAAATGGTAAAACCAAGGTTGGGCCTTGTTGGACGAGTTTTATTTAAAGCGAACTGTCAAGGGGGTCCCATAACCCCAACCGCATAAGCAACACAAAATCAAGGAACATAACACCGGTATGACAGAAACTAGGGCGGCAAGAGTGGAACAAAACACCGAGCGAAAGGCCAAGCCTTCCACCCTTTACCAAGTATATAGATGCATTAATTAAGTAAGAGATATTGTGATACCCCAACATATCCATGTTCCAACATGGAACAACATGCACTACACCTGCAACTAGCAACACTATAAGAGGGGCCGAGCAAAAGTGGTAACATAGCCAAACAACGGTTTGCTAGGAAGGTGGGTTAGAGGCTTGACATGGCAATATGTGAGACTTGATAAACAAGTGGTAGGTAAAGCGACATAGCGATAGAACGAACTACTAGCAAGCAAAGATAAAAGTGATATCAGTGATAATGATCATCTTGCCAACAAAGTTCTCAGGGTTGTCGAAAGCTTGCTCCTCGTAAATGTATTCGACAGGATCCTCGTTCACGAACTCATCTCCCGGATCTACCCAAAGCGAGAACACGAGCAAGGGAACAACAATCAATCACGGTGCAACGCGCAAGCAACAAGATGCAAGACATGGCATGGAATGCAAGGTATGACGTGCAATGCATATGGGTACTCCGGAAGGGAAAAGATGATCATGGCGTCGACTTGGCAATCCAAGTGTGCCACTGGAAAGATTGAGTGATTTCGGTTGAAATCGATATCAAGATCACTGGAAACGGATGCACGGTTTACAAATGACGAGCAAGACAGTAGATTTGGGGAAACAGAAAAGTGGCACGAAGTTATGACATGTCAAAGTGGCACACATAAGATAGTAGATTTGGGGACTTGGACGAATTTTCACCTCGCGAAAGTCAACGGGATAAGGAGATTCCGGGACGGAGGGATCTAGGGACGGGGCTGGCGTTTGGTTGGATGGCGTGGTGGATCCGGTCCCGCTCCGGCCGGATCTCGCCGGAGACGACGACGAGGCGGTGGCCGGTGACGGAGGAGGTGACCGGCGATGGGGCGGCGGCGGAGGCGCAGCGGCGGGGCACGGGACGGCGGCGGCGAACCGGGCTGGGAGGGCCCCGCCTGGGCCTGGCGGGCTGGCGGCGGAGGGAGGAGTGGGGAAGCCATGTGGCAGCCCCCGATTGGTTCGGGTGCAGACGCGTTCGGTCCAGGCGGACGTGTCCGGCGGCGCGGGGAGTGGAATGGGTAGGGTTTGCCCGAGATTTCGGAGGGGGAGGCCTTTTTATAGGTAGGGGGAGCTAGGAGAGGAGTTTTGAGGCACGATTTTCGCCCACATGATCACGATCCAACAATGGAGAGCATGGAGGGGGTTTAGATGGGCTAGTGGGCTGTTGTGGAGGGGTGTTGGACTACAACGAGAGAAGGGTTTTGGCGATTACACGGCTAACCATTTGGGCATCAAACGACCTCCAAATGGAACGAAATTTGACAGGCGACCTACCGGTGATGTACCAAGGCCACTCAAAAAATCTCGGCCCATTTCGAGAATGTTTTTCTCCCGTTCACGAAACGAGATCTAAGAGGTGCAATGGGTGCATGTGTGAGTGTCGGATTCCAAAACGGACGGGGAAATGACCGTATGCATAAGACGAACACGAATGCAAATGAAATGCACATGATGCCATGAGATGAAATGCATGACATGAAGAAAATGAAAAACGAGGACAAAACCAAACCACGAAGGATATAACATAAAACATAGCCTGAAATGGCAAGAGTTGGAGTTACAATTATGGAATGTTACATCCGGGACATTACAACTTGACACCCCTCTTGTGCGCATGCATAGATATTGTCGGAGCTTCACGAATGTCGAGGAGGAGTGCATGCACAAAGGAACAACTACACCATCCGCGAGGAAGCGTGGAAGAGGAGGAAGAAGAAGCATGGACAAGCTTCTGGAGAGCCCGGAACTTCCGGCCTCCTACCCGGAACTTCTGGCCCCGACGCATCAAAGCAGTCCGAGAGTGTGCCAATTCTCTAGATAACCCGGACCCTGGCTAGACCTTCGCCCAGAACCTCCGACGCCCGGACTTTCCGGCCGTCCTCAAAACTTCCGGCCCTGCCTGCATGCAGAGACTCAGCCCAAGGCCATGCAACCTTTCACCCCTCACTTACCCCTTTGTGGCTACCACTAGATAAACTTATCCCCCTCCTGGATTCTAGGGTTAGCAAAGGATTAGCTCGTTTGAGATAGAACTTTGCTCTCCACTAGATCCCTTCTCCATCAGAGTTCACGACCTCTATGGAGAAGATCCCCCAAGTGGATTCAAGACCCCTCACGGGAAGACCCCTCAAGACCTCCTCACAGAGAAGAACTTGCTACTTGTATCGTCCTTTGTTGATCGTGGATCGTGTATCTCTTTGGGTTTCGAGGATCTAGCACATGTCTAATCAAATCTTGTTTGTTTGAGTGATTACTCTCATGTTTCCCCTCGTGTTTCCCTTGTGTTCTTCGCAGGATCAGCTCCAATCGTGAAAGATGGGGCATCTAGGGTTCTACCCTACATCAGTGTCCTTAGCATTTTGAGGGGTCCAGATTTCTAATCCATGCCATGCCATTCATTGAACTTTCTAAAATATTTATCTTAAATGGATATTATTTCAATGAGTTATATGTTCTTATGAATTACCACAACCACCAGGGGATTAGTTGCACTTTCAATCTCCTCCTTTTTGGTAATTGATGACAGCATAGGGATCAAAGCTTCGACAAATGATAAAATGAATGAAATACATCATCACTTTCAGAAGTATGTGATAAGCAAGAGCTCCCCCGAAATTTGTTCATTATTTAAAATTTGAGTTTGAATGCAAATGCACAATCAATCAGGACCATGGGTTAATCTTCCATGTCACATACATCTTGGTTGAGCGAACAAAATAATAAGAGTAAAATAACATGCACTCATCAGCAAGGATACAAGGGTTGATCATACACAAACAATCATGGAGAGAAAAATGCAAGCACACAATAAGCATAGTATGATCAAACACATGATCACACAAGTTATCTCACGAACATAACACAAATGTAGCACCAAGTAGCATCAACCAACCAAAGTAGCAAGGCAAATGAAAAACCAACAAAGAAGCAACAGAATCTCTCTCTCTCTCTCGAAGCCTATGATCTATACACTTTCTCCCCCTTTGGCAACAAGTTACCAAAAAGTTTGACAACATATAGTTCTACACGGCACTCTAGGTATGATCTCCGGGAGCTCCTGAAGGGGTCTTCTGGCTTGTTGCTCTGGATTGCGTAGACGGCGTTCAGAGAACTGCGTCTAGAAATGCTTCAGCTGAAGTCTGCTGAGCAGGAGGGGTTGACACTGGTGGTGGATCTTTGGCAGTGGCGGCAGGAGCAAAGTGAGTAGGCCTAGTGTCTGCAACTGGTTCAACAGTAGACCTGGGTTCCCTTGGCATAGTCTAGAATCTATCTGTGGTAGGTCTGTCATCTCTGTCCTCAGCATCATCTCTTAGCTTCTCAACAATGGTCTGAATCTAAGTGACCTTGACATCAAGGTTCTACATCTTGTCTTCAACAATCCGTTCTAGGCTCTCCTAATTCTTAGTCAAGTTGGCAGACTCTTCTCAGTCCTCATAATAGTTTCTAGTATATATGTGTGCTGATCTTGCTTGGTCTTGAGATTCACAATTGATGCATCTGGATAACTTGCTGCTTTTACTGCTTTAGTAGCCTTTGCCTTCTCAGCTTTCTCCTGGGCCTCAACAAAAGTTGGATGTTACACATCCAACACAACTTCATTGTCCTCAAATTCTATCCTAAGAGGTAAATGCTCACTATCAAGTAGATATGTGCTAGGTCCAACCTTGGTTGATCAACATCTGAATGTGTGGTGCATATCCACATGACCTCTATTGGTCAGCAGCTGTCCTCTTGACCGTCTCAATGATCAGACTCATAACCTTGAACTTATGTGGGATGTCAAATAGATGCAGCATGTTGATGGAATGTCCATGGATCATTCTCTCATCTCTAGACTTGGGCAAGTACACATGCCTCAGATATGTAGTTGGTAGTGCCGAAACCACCAAGCAGATAGTAGATGGAACCAAACTTGTGAGTTTCAAGTGCTTTGTCAGGGATAGGCCTGTACATGTGAGCCATAGTGTTATGGTCCATTCTTGGTTTGCCATAAACATCTATGTCGTTCTCATATTCCTAGGGGGCATTGATAAGAGTAGTCCATTCTGAGATTTATGACTGGTACATGGTGCCCTCAGTCATCCATACTATCTTCCCATCTGTACAGAAGCGCGCAGTAGAGTAAAATTGCATCACCATTTCATTGTTCCACTTGGTGAGCTATTTTCCAACGAATGCATCAACTCCAGTCAAACTGAAGCTCTCATGAACGTGGGGGAAGTAATCCTCATTGGCATCTATGTACTTCCAATCAACCCACTTCAAATCACTCATAATAGGCTTCTTGTGAAGCAAAACTGTCTCATAAAAGTCCTGATGTTCTCTTGTGTGGAAATGATAATCAGCAACAGTCCTTCTCTTTGTAGAATATGGATCAGTCTTCCTCCATAATCTCAGTACATTGTCCTTCCTCAACTTCATGTTGTCAGCCACTAGTTCATCATCATTGTGGTCTAGAAACTTGGGCTTCAATTTTCTGAGCACTTGGGGCTCATCATCTTCTTGAACTTATAACACTGGGGCCTTGTTCTTCTCTGCAGCAGGAATGTTCCTAGTGGATCTGTTGGGAGCTGTAGTATTGGATGTAGTAGGTGGAGCTTTTGACTTGGGCTTGGAGGCTGCACCTGTCTTAATGACATCAGCCATTAATTTATGTGTTTTGGCTGGTGGTGCAACAGGTTCCTCCTCCTCATCCTCATCATCATCCCTCATCAGGGATGGTCTACCAATGACTCTTGCAATAGTTTTCTTGACTCTCTCCTTTCTCTTCTTCTTCCCATCAGCAGTTTCTCCCTCATCTCTTGGCTCAAGAGTGAACTCCATAGTCTCTTGCGTAGCAGTTGACTTTATGGATTTAGACATGGGAGCTCTCTTGGCAGGAAGTTTCTTTCGAAGGCCAGGCTTGGTGGCAGCAGCTGCAGCATATTCCTTGTTGATCACTTTCTTCTTTGAGGTCACTTCTTCCTCAACAACACAGGCTTCATCCTCACTGTCAGAGTTTCTCTTCTTTCTCTGTCTAGTAGCATCTTTGGGAATATTGCTAGGAGTGCTTCAGCTGCCTTCATCATAGCTAATACTTGGGCTTGTGCCCTCGCTGAGGTTGACCTATTCCTCTGACTTGTTGTGGCTGTAACTTGCTTCAGACATCTCGGCAAACTGACTTTGTGAATAGATGGATATGGGCAGAGTGGATGTGCATCACAAAAAGCAGCTTGTTTTTGCAAAAATTGAGTCAAAATCTTAGTTTTAGTTTTCTACAGAAAGCATTTCGGAGCTACCAATATGAAAATCTCGGTTACACCAAAGCACTAACAGAGTCTAAACATGCAGCATCGGTCAGACAGAGTTACAGTTCGGTGACTCCAAGATGCTAGGGTTTCACAGAGAAATTGCTTTGGGTCTCACCGATCAGTACGCTTCGGTCAGACCGAGTTGTACTTAGTGCAATGGCCAGGGCCAATCGGTTGGACCGAAAACTCCATTTCGGTCGGTCCGAGATGAGCTCGGCTGAAACCTAACCCAAAAATATTTCATCAAATCTAGTCTAGAGGAATTTCTGAGTGGATAGAGGGCTTTCAATCATGGCAAGAGCTTAGGCATTGAATTTGTGCAAAGAATCGAAAGGGGAAATAGCACAAAGTGTTCGAACCATACCCTAACTTGGTGACGATTCGCTACGGCGGCAACAACAAAGAGGAATTCCATTGACGACGGCAGAGACCTATGATGACGGTGCATGGGCGGATATGGTGCCGATGTGGAGACCAAGGGGAGGCAGTGCTGGGGCGCGGACTCATGCAACTAGAAGAATTTTTCAACTGTACGGGTATACAAGGTATATATACCGAGACGCTATCGATGGCACCGAAAGGAATGTCTCGGTGGCACAGAGATGCAAAACTGCTTTTAGTTAATGCAACTCAGTGAGACCGAGTCATTCTAATCAGTAGCATCGAGGTGAGAACCTAGATCAATATTTTGGTTTCGGTGGGACCGAATATGATTATGTTGGTTTGACCGAAATTCACAAGAAGGTTTTGGAAGTCAGCCCGTTGGTGCAACAAACCATGGTTCCGTTGCCCAAACTCTGCACAGTCCCAAGAAGAAGATTACAACACCAAGATCAAAGCACGAGGTATTAGTTCTTTGAAGGATTGAAGTGTAGATAGAGGAGACCAAGACTAGCCGGAGAGACAAGATACCACTACGAGAAGAACCTCCCTTGCCTTGCAGGCGAGCCTGGCAAGGTTGGGGTTACCCTAGAAGATAACCTCCAAGATCACCCCGGTAGGCCTACCAGGGCTCGTGGAGGCAAACCACTCCATCGCACCACATCACAATGATGCACGTCGTCGATTAGTGCGGTGTGAATCTCCTAATAGACTAAGTGGCTGCATCCTGCCACATGGCAGCCATTTCCTACACAAAATATCTCCAAACGATACTCGTCCAGAGATGTGTCAAGCAAGCATGCGCGGATCTGGCAAAATAGCCCGGCAAGGCCTGCCGGGCATGCTATGATGTGACACTGAGCGACGCATTTAATGGGCTCTATCAGCCTGCAGAGTTAGGTATGATAGCACTGTTTTCTATCTAATCAGTATGCAATGACTGATTTGCCACTGTGGTGACGCCTTCATCTATAAAAGGAGGTCCATGGCAACTGTAGAAAGGATTTAGACACTCACACATTCATAAGCGTGTAGCCACTCTCGCCCAGGGGCAACCCTGCAGGGCAAGAGCGATGTGCCTTACGCCATTTTCCACCATCAATCCACCAAATCAGGAGTAGGGTTTTACGCCTCACGGCGGTTCGAACCTGGGTAAAACTGCCCGTGTGATCTCTGTCATGCTATGTTACGCTTCTCCGCTCTTTGTGCAACGTGCCCATCCCCCCGCCGAACCAAAAGGGGCATAAGGCCCCATAGGTGGTCGTGGGTTCCCATGACATCTTTGGCGCGCCATGTAGGGGGGTCACTTGCGCGAACCCAAGAGCGTAAGAAGTGCGTCACCTTCATCGCCATTTCTGTCATCGACGGCTCCATTGACTATGGCACCCAAGAAGAAGTCTGGTGCCACAACACACCAATCCCCCTCGAAGGACCTGCCGCCTGTGACTGCCAACGCCGCAGGGAATGCGGAGGCGCTGCAGGGGATGTGGTCAGCACAGGCATCATAGTCACCACCTCCTCCACTACCAAAGCACGAGTGGGAGGCACCGGAGAAGGACAACACCAACAACATCCCAGCGACCATGCTCCGTGACGTACGGGTAGAGAGATTATTCCTTCTGTCCCTCCCGGCCTGGCCGAGGGGCATAGCCACGGCGGTGACATTCGTCCCGAGGAGAATCGCAATCCTTCGGCCGCCCCCGCCATGGGCGTGGTCGCAGGATATGCACCGCCATCGGAACAAACTAGCCCAGCCGATGCTTCGAACATGGTCATTGGTCCACACGCGCCACCACCTCGTCACCACGCCATCCCAGCGAATGGCTCCCGACGATGGGAGCCCGGCGCCGCCACTATCGGCACCATCAGGAGCCGGGCGACGCTATGATCTACATCATCATCAACAATGCCAAGCACCACTTCAGAGGCCATGGCGCGGGCCCAGCTGCTGTTGTCGTTTCCGTCGGCGGCTGATCAGATGGATGAGTGGAGAGACACCATTCAGAGTTTGATTGGCTTTGCCAAGGCTGGAGGCTCACCGCAAGCAGGCCTGCCACAGCCTCCGCAGATGACGACGGCGGTCCATGCTACTGGCCGTGCGAAGGGGCCACCCTCATGGTGCAATCCCCACCATGGCAACCAGCGCGAGGGCCACGAGACCAAGAGCTTGATGAAGTCTCAATGGCTTCGTCTGATCCGCGAACACGTCAAGGTTGACGGCAAGGCCCGGAGGATAGGTAGATGGAGGCCGCGCACATCACCATCGAGCGACGCCACGACAACCACCACCGGTCCAATGGGCGCGATGGCCCCAACATCGACGAGATTGTGCTCAGCCTTCAGCCATGAGCTACAGCAAGTTCGTTGGCTGTCTCCTCGCATGTTCAAGCCAGAGATACCAAAGAAGTATGATGGGAGACTGAACCTGGCAGAGTTCTTGAGCATCTACACCATCGCTGTTCAAGCTGCTGGGGGAAGAGATGAGAAGGTTTTTGCCAACTACTTCCCTTTGGCGCTCAAACCAAGCTTGAGGTCTTGGCTGATGCATCTGCCGGAGAGCTCCATCTTGACATGGGCTAACCTATGCCATGAGTTCATTGGCACCTTCACGAGCGGCCACCAAGAAACAGGACAGCCCATCGATTTGCAGCTTCTCTCGTAGAAGGAAGGGGAGACTCTGCGGAAGTATATGCAAAGGTTTAGCCGAGTTCATAGGAATATTCTCGATATTCACCCGGTAGCTATGATATCTACATTCCAGACCAATGTACGCAACTGTCGGGTACATTCCAAGATGAACATCCAGTTGCCCAAGACCATGAAGGAACACTTCTAGGAAAATGCTTATACATAGTAGCATAGTAGTAGCGCTAGAAAAGAGTAAACGCTGCTGCTATTTAGCAGTAGCGCTTTTCCTGGCAAGCGCTACTAGTAACCATATATTAGTAGCGCTGTGAAGCAGAAACATGCTACTACTATGTGTGTCAGAGTAATGGGCCACGGGTAGGCCAACCCGAGTCCCATAACCTTTCAAAACATCGGGGCAGGCTGCGCCCCTCAAGACCCCAGGACGAAGAGCCGCCTCCTGAGGAGTCGACGGCAGGGCGGCTGACTGCCCGCTCACGGCCGAGTCCCAGGGACGACTTCCAGAGAAGCCGACTTTGGGGAGTCGGCCGGCGACTCCAACAAACCCATGACCTCATCGAAGGGGACAGGGCAGGGGTGTGGCTACAGTGAAGCCCACTCCTGCCCCTTACCCAGGGCAGGCATGGCCACAGCACGCCGCACCCGGGAAGATCTCCGTGCGGCGTGGCACTATTGCCCTGCCTGCCCTGACATCAGCGCCACAGTACCGAGTCCTACACCCACGACAGCTTGTCTGTACGGCCCGGGGGCAGCAGGTCCCACCAGTCAGTGAGACCCTAGGAGACGGCGAGAGGACTGCCAGTCGGATCCGTCAGGAGTCGGCCCGGGGAGTCCATGCACCATTAATCAAGGTGTGATGGGGAGTAGCAACAGTGATCGCCCGCCAGGCGGCGGGACTGTTGCCATGACCCCATGACCAAGCCGCGTCATCAGAAGCATGGCTACAGTAATCAGCAGCCGGTAAGACCCGCCCGCGGCGGACGCGGCCTGTCGGCTCCGTACCAGACCAGTCGGCGAGCCCCAGCAGTCGGCGGAGAAGTCGGAGGCCAGGCGCACTGACGGTTGGGCCCGCGCCCAGTCGAATTACCATTGTACCCCTGGGGGGTAGGCCTATATAAACCCCCAGGGCACCCATGCAAAGGGTTGGAACCTAGTAGCTCTAGACCATACCAGATAGAATTAGAGAGCTAGCCTTGCCCTCTCCTACCTCTAAGAAACAGCTCAAGGAGCGACCGTGTAAATACTTGGCCATAGTGATCATGCGGAGACCCCGCAGAGCAGCAATAGGGGTATTATCTCCCCGGAGAGCCCTGAAGCTGGGTAAGATTCGCCGGTGTGCATGTCTTCGCCTCATCCCGTTTCCAAGCACCAGCGACGTTCTACTCGCCCCCACCATGATAAGCCATCCGTTGGCATATGTCGCACCAAACCCCCGACATTTGGCGCCCACCGTGGGGCATGGTGCACCGCCGTCCGGAGATCTGTTCTGGACAGGAACCCTTTTCCTCCCTGGCGAGCGCAGCCATCTAGGCACGCCAGACGAAGTTTGCATCGACACACTACACGGCGTTGAGATCGCCTGCGTAGCCAGCTCCTTGGCCGAGCTTGTCGGCGAGGTCCGCCTCTCTGACTAACCTGCGTTTGACGCAGGCACGGGCGGCCCCGAGAGCCTCCTCGCGGGCCTCCTCGATCAACTCCACGTTTCCAGCGGGCCTGCCATAGACTTGGAGTCCGTAGGCTCCACCGACCCGATGCTGGTCGACACCGACTCACTCGGCGCGGCGCTGCAAGACCTAACTGCGCCCGTTCCGGAAGACACTGACGCAGAGACGTTAGAAGCGCGCCGCCTTCAGCTCGTTGAAAGCGCAAAGAAGCTAGCCAGCATGAGACGCTTGTCAGAAGCTTACCGGCGGGAGATGGATCGCGCCGTTGGCGGCTCGCCGGCCCCAGCAGGGCCTAGCCGCCTTGGTGCGGTCCAGCAACGCGGCGTAGCCATCGCCAGCCTGTTTGGGGCTAGCCGCCCCGTGTACGCTACACCAGCGGAGAACATCCGAGCCTCCCAGGCAGCGGCGGATGAGCTGGACAATTTCGAGGGCGAAGAACGCTGCCTCATGATGATGGAGCGAGTCTAGCGGCTCCTCGACGCGGCCGCCGCGCAGAACGAGGCCGGCTGCCGCACGGAGGCGCCGCAGCGGCCCAACGACGACCCGCACCGAGATCAAGGCGCGACGTCTCAGACGCCGACTGGCGGCGCCCGAGGAAGAAAGGACAAGGAGCCGGCTGTCAGCCAGAGTCGGACTCGCATTGCCATAGATCGCGACCGAGATGGCCGCCCGAGAGCAGTGGAACAACGGGACAACTGTCCGCCTTCCCCTCCCCGTAAGGAGAGGCAAGTCTCCCCGCCGCCTATTGACCATCCGACTCTCGGTGACCGCCTTGGCCGCCGAGAGGGACTTGGAGAGAATGACGCCCACCACCGGATCGACCGACTTCACTGGTCCCTGGCGCTGCAAGAAGAAGACGAGCTGGGTCCGCCTTCTTTCGGGCCCCGCATTTGGGACGAGCCTTTTCCCAGAGGGTTCACGCTCCCAAGAGACACGCCCAAGTATACCGGCTTCGTGAAGCCGGAAGACTGGCTTTTCGACTACTCCACGGCTGTCAGCATAGCAAACGGCAACAAGCGTGTCGCCGTAAAGTACGTTCCGCTCATGCTCCAGGGCACGGCCCGGACATGGCTGAATAGCCTAAAGCCCCGCAGCATCAACAGCTGGGTCGACTTCACCGAAGCGTTCGTCCGCAACTTCACTAGCACGTACAAGCGTCCTCCCAAGCCTCGTCAGCTCTCCTTGTGCGTGCAAGGTCCTGACAAGTCGACTCGCGACTACCTCACGCATTGGGCTGAGCTCCGGAACTCCTGCGAGGGCGTGCACGAGGTGCAGGCCATCGAATACTTTACGGCCGGATGCCGAGAAGGCACCCTCCTCAAGCACAAGCTCCTCTGCGACGAGCCAGAAACCCTCGACGAGGTGCTGATCATAGCGGACAAATACGCCACGGCCGACTCCTCCATGAAGGTGGAAATTTAAATCAGCACAACTGGCAAAGTGGCTCCTCAAGCTCCAAGAACTCCGGCGGCAACAGCAGGGCGACAACAAGCGCAAGGCCCCGCAGCCGGCTTCCAGCAGCCGGCAGGTCGCGACCATTGAAGCCCATCAGCCAGAAGAGCAGCCTCCGCTCAAGCAACAGAAAGGCGGCAAGCCAAACTGGTTGTCGGCCTTCTCCTATGAGGAGACCTTGGATGGACCTTGCAAGTTGCACAGCGGCGCATAGCCGTCGAATCACACCACCCGGAAGTGCCACTGGCTCACCAGGATCGCCAAGGGAGATGGCCTCCTGCCACCCCTGCCTGCTGGGCAGCCGCCTCCGCCTCCGCCCCAGCAGCCGGCAGTCAGGACAGTCGGCGCAGTACAAGAAGAATACCCTGAAGAACACGGAGCCTACATGGTGTTCACAAGTATGGCTGATGATCGACGCAGCAGGCGGCTGCAACGACAAGAGGTGAACGCAGTAGCCTCAGAGACACCAGAGTTCATGCACTGGTCTGAGAAGCCCATCAGCTGGAGCAGGGCTGACCACCCAGAAGTGATGCCGAGTCCGGGCTCCTACGCCTTTGTCCTGGACGCCACCTTTGCTACAGACAAACGAGCCGTGTGTTTCTCGCAAGTTCTGATAGACGGGGGCAGCAACATCAATATCCTGTACAAGGATACCATGGAGAAGTTAGGAATCAAGCAAAGACAGCTTCAGAGCAGCCGGACAGTGTTCGACGGCATTGTACCTAGGCTTTCCTGCTCGCCGATCGGCAAGATCCTGATGGACGTCCTCTTTGGGGACAAAGATCACTTCCGAAGAGAGTTTGTTTGGTTTGAGGTGGTGGACCTTGAGAGCCCATACCATGCGCTACTTGGCCGACCCGCCTTGGCCAAGTTCATGGTGGTCCCCCACTATGCTTACCTCAAGATGAAGATGCCCAGTTCCAGGGGAATTCTGACTGTGGCAGGCGACTACCGGAAGTCGTCTGCTTGCGTAGCTGAGAGCAGTCGGCTGGCCGAGTCCTTGGTAATCACGGCTGAGAAGCGGCTCCTTGAGCGAGTTGTGGCGATGGCCGGCAAGCAGCCTGAGGTATCGCCCAGCCCGAAAGAGTCAGAGGCTGAAGGTTTGTTCAAGCCGGCCAAAGAGACAAAGAAGATACCCTTGGATCCGGAGCACCCAAACAGGTACGCCGTCGTAGGTGCCAACATCGACAGCAAATAGGAAGGCGAGCTCGTCGATTTCCTCCGTGAGAGTTGGGACATCTTCGCATGGTCCCCCAAAGACATGCCAGGTGTACCAACGGATTTCACTGAGCACAAGTTACATGTCCGATCTGATGCGAAGCCGGTCAGGCAGCCCCTGCGCCGCTTATCAGAAGAGAAGAGAAGAGTTGTCGGAGAAGAGATAGCCCGACTCCTAGCAGCCGGCTTCATCATGGAAGTTTTCTTTCCGGAGTGGCTGGCAAATCCGGTCCTGGTACTAAAGAAGAACAAGCAGTGGCGAATGTGTATTGACTACACGAGCCTCAACAAGGCCTGCCCCAAGGACCCATTTGCCCTACCAAGAATCGATCAGGTGATAGACTCCACAGCTGGATGCGAGCTGTTGAGTTTCTTGGATGCATACTCAGGGTATCACCAGATCAAGCTGAACCCGGCTGACAGATTGAACATCGCCTTGATCACGCCGTTTGGAGCATTCTGCTACCTCACCATGACGTTCGGCTTGAGGAATGCCGGCGCCACCTTTCAGCGTTGCATGCAGAAGTGTCTCCTCAAGCAGCTCGGCAGGAACGCCCACGTCTACGTGGACGACGTGGTGGTGAAGACGGAAAAGCGTGGAACGCTGCTGGAATACCTCAAGGAGACCTTCGAAAACCTGCGCTGGTTCCAGATCAAGCTCAACCCCGAGAAGTGTGTCTTCGTAGTACCAGCCGGCCAGCTGCTACGCTTCCTAGTCTCTGAACGCAGCATAGAATGCAACCCAGTAAAAATCAAGGCCATCAAGAGAATGGAGGTACCCAGCCAACTGCTGGATGTGTAGAAGTTCACCGGCTGCTTAGCGTCCATCAGCCGATTCATCAGTCGGCTGGGCGAGAAAGCTCTCCCCTTATACCAACTCATGAAGAAGACCACTTTTTTCGAGTGGAACCATAAGGCGGACGAAGCTTTTCACCAGTTGAAGAAGACGTTGACTACTCCGCCTGTCCTGGCGGCTCCGACTCCCAAGGAACCTATGCTCCTGTACATCGCCGCCACCGGCCGGGTAGTCAGCACAGTCATTGTAGTGGAGCGCAAGGAGGAAGGCAAGGCGCTGCTTGTCCAGAGACCAGTATATTACCCGAGCGAGGTACTGTCGACCTCCAAGCAGAACTACACCCGCTACCAGAAGATGTGCTATGGCATACACTTTGCTGCTAAGAAATTGAAGCCTTACTTTCAGGAGCATCCAATCACGGTGGTCTGCACGGCCCCGCTTGCTGAGATCATCGGTAGCCGAGATGCTTCTGGTCGAGTGGCCAAGTGGGCCATAGAGCTGGCTCCTTACACCATCTACTACCAGCCCCGCACCGCCATCAAGTCACAAGCACTGGCCGATTTTCTCGTCGACTGGGCCGAGACCCAGTACCTGCCTCGAGCGCCCGACTCCACCCATTGGCGGATGCATTTCGACGGCTCTAAGATGCGCACCGGCTTGGGAGCCGGCATCGTCCTCACCACTCCCAAAGGCGACAAGCTCAAGTATGCGCTGCAAATCCACTTTGCCGCCTCCAATAACGTCGCCGAGTACGAGGCGCTCATTCACGGGCTCCGGCTTGCCAAAGAGCTCGGCATCCGCCGGATCCTGTGTTATGGTGACTCGGACTTAGTGGTCCAGCAATCATCCGACGACTGGGATGCGAAAGATGCAAACATGGCGAGCTACCGTTTCCTCGTGCAGCAACTCAGCGGGTATTTCGAAGGATGCGAGTTCCTTCATGTGCCAAGGAATGACAACGACCAAGCAAATGCGTTGGCACGAATCAGCTCTACCCGCCAAGCAATACCATCTCGTGTCGCCCCTCAACGCCTTCTCAAGCCGTCTGTCAAGCCCTCACCGGAATCAGACTCCATCTTCATACCGGCTCCTCCCGAAGACGTCGGATCCGACTCCATAGCCCCGGCAGGCGGCACGAGGATCTCGGCAGGTGACTCCGGAGCCGCTACAGTCGAGGCTAGCCCAGGGACTGCGGAACCTAGCCCGGGGACTGCGGTGGCGGACTCGAAGATTCCAGAACTCGGCCCAAGGACCGCGCCAGTCGGCCCGGGGACTTCATCAACCCAGCAAGCGACTGTTGACTCCAACCCGCCACCTCTCAGCCCAGCCGCCCTCGTCCAAGTCGCAGTTCTGGTAGTCAAAGAAATAGTAGCACCCTCATGGGCCCAGTCCATCCTCAAATTCCTGGTGAACAAAGAGCTACCAACTGACGAGACCTCAGCTCGGCAAGTACAATGCCGGACGGCAGCCTATACCATAGTCAACAGAGAGCTGGTCAGGCGCAGCGTCACTGGTGTCTACCAGCGCTGCGTAGAGCCAGAGCAAGGCCAACCGATTCTCAAAGACATCCATCAAGGCGAATGCGGCCACCATGCGACTTCAAGAGCACTCGTCGCCAAAGCCTTTCGGCACGGTTTCTTCTGGCCGACTGCCTTGGAAGAGGCCAAGGAGTTGGTCCAAAAATGCAAACGATGCCAAAAGTTCAGCTCCAAGCCGCACCAGCCGGCTTCTGCGCTCAAGACCATCCCCATTGCCTGGCCTTTTGCAGTTTGGGGTCTAGACATGCCGAGAACATTCAAGACAGCACGAGGTGGTTTAACTCACCTACTTGTTGTAGTGGACAAGTTCACCAAGTGGATAGAAACGAAGCCAATTAAGAAACTGAACGGTCCGACTGCCGTGACTTTCATCAACGATATCACAATTCGGTACGGCATACCACACAACATCATCACCGACAATGACACAAATTTTTCCAAAGGCGCCTTGGCCCGTTTCTGCGTAACACAGGGCTCCGACTGGACCTAGCGTCCGTCGCCCACCCGCAGTCAAACGGCCAAGTGGAGCGAGCAAACGGCCTCATCTTGTCCGGCATCAAGCCTCGGTTGATCGAGCCTCTAGAGCGCTCGGCTGGCTGTTGGCTCGACGAGCTGCCAGCCGTCCTCTGGAGTCTGCGCGCGACTCCGAACAAGTCAACCGGCTTCACGCCCTTCTTCCTCGTCTACGGTGCTGAAGCCGTCATCCCAACGGACATAGAGTTCGACTCCCCACGAGTCACCATGTATACCGAGGAGGAAGCAGAAGAAGCACGACAAGACGGCGTCGATCTGCTGGAAGAGGGCCGGCTATTGGCACTCAGCCGGTCCAGCATCTACCAGCAGAGCCTGCACCGATACCACAACAGGAAGGTCAGGCCAAGATCTTTCCAAGAAGGCGACCTTGTGCTCCGGCTGATCCAGCAAACAGCCGACCAGCACAAGCTGTCGGCGCCTTGGGAAGGCCCTTTCATCATCAGCAAAGTACTGGGCAACGATTCCTACTACCTGATCGACGCTCAGAAGCCCCGAGCACGCAAGAGGGACGACTCCGGCAAGGAGACAGAGCGGCCATGGAACGCAAATCTCCTCCGAAGATTTTACAGCTGATGCAGTATGTATCACGCTACCTTTTGTATTAAAGAACCAAGACTTCGGGCCCTCGAGGCGAGCTCGGGGACTGCCCTCTTTTGTCTGTATGATAAAAATTATGACTGCAAGTATGTTACTCCTTTTTATGCCGTTTGGCACCGGGCTCGACAAAACGGCATGGGGACTTGCCGCCTTGCACTATGAAATGCTTCCTACAGTCGGACAAGTAGTGTGTAAACGCCCAAACCGTCTCCTGTCAGAAGCCGTAGCTCGTAGAGCGACTGTACGGTGGGCGGCAGTAAGGTAGAATGGGCATCCGCATGAAAAATGGCTAAGGACTCAAAGCATAAAACATAGCTCAAGACGGCTTCCAGCCTTTCATGCAAACCGACTCTCGGATAGTCGAATTGCCGCTTCCTATCCAACTTGCTCAAAAACTCTTTAAAAACGGCTAAGTACTTGCTTTCCCAAAATAGCCAAGCACTTGATCCAGCGACAGTCCGCAGAGCGGCTGTCTGATTGGCAAGACAGGTAACTAAGAGAAAGCGGCAAAGGAAAAAAGCCAAAAGAGCAATGAGCAAGAAAAGATAGAACCCGGATATATATATTTACATAACATAGGCCCTTGGCCGAATTGTCGAGTAGAGGTTCAAAATACACCCCGCGGGTGGAATTGTGTGAATTAACAAGTACTTCAAAGACTACTGAAGCAGATAAAATAGAAGATACCGCGGCAGCTTAGGAGGCAGCAGATGGATTCGGAGGTTCGGAGGAGGCGCTAGCGTCAGGCGTCGGGGCAGCCGGCTGGCTAGTCTCAGCTTGATCACCTCCGGCGGCAGTCGACTCGGTCGCACGCGGCTCGTTGCTGGAGGCGCGGTCGGGCTGAGGCTGGCTGTCTGCTCCGTCTTATGGTGCCTCTGCCTCGCCCCCATCCTCTGCCTCGTCCTCCTCCTCGACGCTGGAGCCAATCACCTCCGCCGAGTCTTCGCCATAGTCTGGGTTCATCCCAAACCACTCCGGCGGTACCTCCTCGCCATCTTCAGACCGCTCAGGGACGAAGATGCTGGTGCCGGTGTACTCGGCGATCGCCGCACCACGTTTGACGAGGGCATCTTCCGCAGCCGCCAGCTCCGGCTGGGCCTCCGACCGAAGCGTGGCCAACCGGTCTAGATCCAGCCCCGGATACCACGCCTTGATGAACTCCAAGGCCCGGCGCGCTCCAGCCCGGACCGAAGAGCCCTTCCAGGCCTCAAGACAACCAGCCGCGACCTCCAGCCAGTTGGCCGTCAGGCTGGGGGTGCGCGGAGCCTGCATATCCGGCCAAAGGGCGGCAATCGCCTGGGCATCGACGCGCTGAAGCCGGCGCAACATCTGGTGAGCCGGCCGGAGGCGAGCCTCGATGCTCAAGATGTGCTCGTCAAGAGTTCAGGCGACATCGGCGGCGATCTCTATGCCCTCTGCCCTCCGACTTTCACAGTCGACCTCGATGGCTTGGATGGCGGCCTGCGACTGCCCAGGGAAGAAGTCTACAAAGACGCGAAGAAACGAAGAAGCTAGTCAAAAACCAGGAGTCGGCACGATTTAAATCGGCAGCTCGAGGAAAGAAAATAAAGAGACTCACCATCAATGATGTCTTCAATCTCGTGGAAGCCGGAGGACAGCAGCGCCTCCTTGTCAGACCAGGAGGAGCGCTCGCTCGCGAACTCGGCCAAGAGGGCGGTTTCCGCCTCCTCCGCCTCCCTCTGCGACTTCACAAGCAGCTCCTTCTGCTCTGCCAACTGAGTGGCCAGCAGATCGCGCTCTGTGGCGAGCATGCTGCACTCCTCCCCTTTGGCGCGCAGGGCGGAGTTGGCTTCGCTTAGCTGCTGTTGAAGAGCAGTGTTGGCTCCTGAAGAAAAGGAAGAAAGATAACAGTCGTCAACAAAGCAGGTCACCGGGGAGATCCGGCCCGACTGCTTAGCAGTCGGCCCGAATCTCGGGGACTACAGCCCGCGGGTGTGCTAGCGCGCCCCCGCAGAGAAGAAAAAATGACTTACTCCGGCTCTCCGCCAAGTCGGCGGTCCGCTTGCCCAGCTCTTCAACGTTACGGTTGAAGGCAGTGACGCGGAGGTTGTGGTAATCCTGCGACAAGCATTTCAGAAAAAGTTAGTACCCAGAAGTTCATCAATTGGAGTTCCGGGCCGCCTGCTCAGGAGCCGGCCCGAAACTCGGGGACTACACCCAGTGGGTGCGTTGGCGCACCCCCACAGAGAGGAACAAGAAAACAAAGACCAAAGGAAAAAAAACATACCCGGACGGCTGCCAGCGACACTAGGAACGCCTTGGTGCAACTCTGGAGAGCGTCGACCTCAGCACGGAGCTTCGCCTGGACGTCCAGGAGCGCTCGGTTCAGCGGCCCTGTGCCGCCTCCTCGCACCCACCCAATAGGTGTGGTGCTCGTCGCTTCAGCGTCTGGGGCCGCCGAGCTGGCAGTGCCGGCTTCCAGGGGGCGGGGTGCCGAAGTCGCCTTCTCAAGACGACGGCGCGTTGGCGAGCCGACTTGGAGGAGTAGCCTCGCCATGGCCTCGTCTTCGGTCGGCGGCACCGGAGGGTCCGCTGGCTGCTCGCCTTGCGCGCCTTCAGACGGCGGCGGAGGCGGCGGCGGAACGTTCGCATCCGGAGTAGAGGGGTCACCGCCTTCCCTCTCCTCGACGGGGTTCTCCCCGCCGGCTTCTCCAGTTGGCCCCGTGAACTCCGGAGGCGGCGGCGCAGAGTTCAACGGGGTGACGAGCACTGCCGACTGGCGGTGTGTGGCTTCCTCAGCCCGCTGCTTCGCCGTGGCGGCGGCTTCGGCCTCCGCTAGTTTTTTCTTAGGGGAGGCCTCTGCCTTCTCCAGGCGGAGGGCCTCTTCTTCGTTGCGCTTCTCTTGCGCATTCTGCTCCATTGCCTCTCGGAGGTCAGTAGCAGGGTCAATCCACCGCTGGCAGACGTCTCTGCTGACCCCATGACGGAGGCAGCGGCGACCCGCTCAAGAGAGAGGGGAGCCCTAAAGCAAGAGGGGCAGGCAGAGACTCAGACAAATCACAAAGAAAGAATAAAACTTTGAAGACAGAATACTTACGCGGAGACCAACGGCGGCTTCTTCACTTCCTTACGGAAGCGGATGGCCTTCGCGGCTGCCTCGTCCCGCCGGGTCGCCGCAGCCGAGCCCTTGGGCTTCTTCGGCTGACTGCTGAACAAGGTCGGCACGACCCTGCGCTTCTTCCCACTGCCTGGAGCGCCCGGCGCGGCAGAAGAGCCCGCGCCAGGCTGGCTGGCTCCTGGCCGATGGCGAGTGGTGACTTCTCCCTCGGCGTTGTCTTTAGGCCAGTCGGCGAAGGTAGCCGAAGGCCTGAAGTCTCCTGTTGTCCCTTCGCCTCCCTCGGCATCGTCTTCCAGAGCCGCTGCCCCCAGATCGGGGTCGTCGATGTCGCTCTCCACCCGGTCGGCGATGAACTCACAGGCCGGCCCCTAGGTGCCGGCTGGTGGGTGAAGAAGGGGATTCTAACGAAAGCCGACTGGTCAAAACAAAACTCGGCAAGAAGAAGACAATCTAAAGAAAGAAAAGAAAGGCGACTCACCACGGGCGGGGGGGTTGGCGTGGGAGTACGGCTCCTTGCTGAATCGCCAGTCCTCCAGGAGCCTGCTGTCCAAGAGGTAGTTCACCATGAAGGCCACCTCTTTGTGAGGCATGTCCTTGGTGCACATCCGACTCAGGTCGCGGTGCCCGCTCATCTGGCATATCATATGAGGGCGGCCTTGGAGTGGGAGAACTCGGCGCGAAATGAAGGCGGCCAGCAGGTCCGGACCAGTCAGACCCTCCGACTGCGTCAGCACTCGGAGTCGCGTGATGGCGCCGGCTCTCGCAGGCGTCAGCAACCTGGCCCAGTACGACCAGTTGGGCAGTCTCCCAGCCAGCGGGCCGGCTTCGAAAGCCAGCGGGTTGACCCAGTCGCCCCTCGTGGCGACGTTCCTGATGTAGAAGTAAGATCTCTGCCACATCTTCACCGACTTTATCAGTGAGATGGAGGGGAAGGGATTGTCGGCCCCCGACCTTCGCACGACGATGAAGGCGCCGCACTGAGCCGGCACGCACGCGGCCTGGGTGCCGAGCTTGGAGAAGAACTCCCCCCCAGAGCTCGAGGGTGGGGAGGACTCCGAGGAAGCCTTCGCATAGGGCCACGAAGGTGGACAGCAGCACCACTGCGTTGGGGGTGAGGTGGTGCGGCTGGAGACCGTAGAACTCTAGGGAAGACCGGAAAAAACTGCTCGCCGGCAGCCCCAGCCCGCACAGGCAGTGCGAGCGGAAGATGACCCGCTCGCCCTCCTGCGGTGCGGGGGAAATCTCCCCCTCCGGTGCAAGACGCACTTGCATGCGATCCTCGCCGGGAAGCCGACGGGTCCGGAGGAGGAACTCAATGTGGTCTTGATGAACTTCGGAACCGTCCCAGGTGCCGGAGCGCACTGGGGGAGGCGCGGCAGTGGAGGAAGAACTCATCGCGAGCTGTCGCCGCAGCATTCGCCGGAGCTTGGGCGTGTGGCGGAGCGAAGAATGGAAGAGGAAGGAGGAGAGCGAGGAGCAGTAAGGAGGAAGAGAATGAGGAGTAGTGGGAAGGAGGGGCGCGTGTGCCCCCCTCTTCCCCCTACTTATAGCCTCATGGGCTACGAAGCCGAGGGGGCGGACATGGGGATTCACTGCGCCCACAACCCCACGACCCCCACGATCCACGTAAAGTTACTGCTCACAGTAACTCCACGGGAATCCCAACTGTCCACCAGGGCCACAGCGGATCCGCTCGGGCGCCGAGGCGCGGTAGTGGCGGGCCCCGCCTATGGGCCTGTCCCGTCGCACGCGTAGGCTGGCAGGAAGGCCTGGCCACGTGCCCTCGCGTGACAGGTCAAGAACGGGTGGCGGCCTGGAGGCTTAGCTAGCACGCCACCTAAATCTCGCCGCGACGTTCGAAATGCTGGGCAAGTCGTAATTGAGTGAGTCCGAGTTGAGCAAGTCCAACTCCTTCTAGACGGCCCGGCAGAAGTCAATCAAAGACCATGTGTTGAGCACCCGGGAAGAGAAACTGCTGAGGCTTCTTGGCCGATCGTCCGCGGCGCCTCACCAGCTTCGGGGACTACTGTCGGAGTAATGGGCCACGGGTAGGCCAACCCGAGTCCCATAACCTTTCAAGACATCGGGGCAGGATGCGCCCCTCAAGACCCCAGGACGAAGAGCCGCCTCCTGAGGAGTCGACGGCAGGGCGGCCGACTGCCCGCTCACGGCCGAGTCCCAGGGACGACTTCCAGAGAAGCCGGCTTTGGGGAGTCGGCCGGTGACTCCAACAAACCCATGACCTCATCGAAGGGGATGGGGCAGGGGCGTGGCTACATTGAAGCCCACTCCCGCCCCTTACCAAGGGCAGGCATGGCCACAACACGCCGCACCCGGGAAGATCTCCGTGTGGCGTGGCACTGTTGCCCTGCCGGCCCTAACATTAGCGCCACAGTACCGAGTCCTGCGCCCACGACAGCTTGTCTATACGGCCCGGGGGCAGCGGGTCCCACCAGTCAGTGAGACCCTAGGAGACGGCGAGAGGACTGCCAGTCGGATCCGTCAGGAGTCGGCCCAGGGAGTCGGCCGAGCCCTCCCCTGGGCCCCATGCACCATTAATCAAGGTGTGATGGGGAGTGGCAACAATGATCGCCCGCCAGGCGGCGGGACTGTTGCCACGACCCCATGACCAAGCCCGCGTCATCAGAAGCACGGCTACAGTAATCAGCAGCCGGCAAGACCCACCCGCGGCGAACGCGGCCTATCGGCTCCGTACCAGACCAGTCGGCGGGCCCCAGTAGTCGGCGGAGAAGTCAGAGGCCAGGGGCACTGACGGCTGGGCCCGCCCCGAGTGGAATTACCATTGTACCCCTGGGGGGTAGTCCTATATAAACCCCCCAGGGCACCCATGCAAAGGGTTGGAACCCAGTAGCTCTAGACCATACCAGATAGAAGGAGAGAGCTAGCCTTGCCCTCTCCTACCTCTAAGAAACAGCTCAAGGAGCGACCGTGTAAACACATGGCCATAGTGATCATGCGGAGACCCCGCAGAGCAGCAATAGGGGTATTATCTCCCCGTAGAGCCCTGAAGCTGGGTAAGATTCACCGGCGTGCATGTCTTCGCCTCATCCTGTTTCCAGGCACCGGCGACGTTCTACTCGCCCCCACCATGATAAGCCATCCGTTGGCATATGTCGCACCAAACTCCCGACAATGTGGGACCAGACGAGGCCACCGACGGTCGCCGGAGTTGTAGCCGTGTACAGAAAAAAGCACTACTACTAACAGTTTAGTAGCAGCGCTTGGTTTTACTACGCCGCTACTTCTAGTGAGCCCCACTTAGTAGTAGCGCTTTTTCTGGAGAGCGCGGCTACTAAGCCCAACAGGAGCAGCACTTTTTACAAAACAGCGCTACTGCTAGTTGCGGCTTGGGCCACCTTTCCACGCCTCCCCCTCCTCTCCCCCCCTTTGCCCTCTCTCCCCCTCCTTTCTCCTATCCCCTCTCTACTCTCCACTGTCCACCATTTTGCTCTTATTCTCTCTTGCTCCTACCTCTCTTCTCTCCTCATTAATGGCACCCTCCTCCATAAATGGTCTCTCTCTTTCTCCTACACCTCTCTTTCTCTCCCCCATTAATGCTGCCATCCACCATAACCCCTCTCCATAAGTGAGCTAGGTAGACTCACCTCTCCTCCCCAACAACCAGATCTAGCTAGCTATTTAGCCAACCACATGTGCTCTCTCGATGTTCTCTCTCATCATCTAATTAACCGCGTGCTCTCGGTCTCTCTCGGGAGACATATAGGCGTTGAGTAAAAAGTTGTTCATTTCAAGAATGTGAATATGTGTGTGAATGAGAATATGTGTGTTTGGGATATAAATGGGGAGATATTTGTGTGAGTGACACGCCCTCGAGTTGCTTATGTTTTGCCAAAATGTCTATTTATTTCCGTTCTGGTGAATTTCGAGCGAACTCAATATGTCCTATATTTAGGCAAGGTCATGCCAAAATTTTATATATATGACTTTGAAGCATGCATTATTTATTTTGTAACCCTTTTGCTTGTTATACCGTGCAGTCAGCCATGAAGGTGAGTGGATTGAAGGTGGAGCGGTACATGCAATCTGCGGTGATGGACATGTGTGCAAATAATCGGACTAGGATTAGATGTCCGTGTGCAAGATGCAAGGAAGGAGTCCTTTTGGACCCTTTTGATCATGGCACTTTGAAGGCGCACCTGCTGATGAATGGTTTCATAGATGGCTATACTCAGTGGATAAGTGAAGAAGATGACGATGATGAGGACGTCCACATGGCAGGGAATAACGACATGAGGCTAGACGAAGAGATGACCGATCAACAAGAAGACAATGGCGCTAGACATGTCGGCGGGGAAGAGTCCAGAAATGACGACGGCAACAGAGAAGATTCCGGACACGGTGAAGAAGAGTCCGTACATGGCGGAGAAGAGGCGGCGGTCACGCCGCAGTCTTTGACACTACTAAGTGCAGTCATGCAGGACCCTCATGTTCGAGACCTCCTTCGCAAGAGTTCGACTAGCGAGAGAGCTGCTTCTAGAGAGGAGGCCAAGCTGGCGCAACTTGAAGTAGACTCGAGGACTCAATTGTATGACAGTTGCGATCCCGAGGTGACCCGCTTGAGTTTCATGCTCGAACTTCTAAAGACGAAGGCCAAAAACAAATGGACAAACATAAGCCTTGATGAGCATTTGAAGTTTCTACATAATAAAGTTCATCCCGCGGGGAACCTGTGTCCTACTAGTGTCGAGGAGGCCAAGAAAATCGTTTGCCCTTTTGATTTGCCGCACACTAGGTACCACACATGCATCAACGATTACATCATTTATCGAGGGGAGCACGCGGAACAAACTAGCTATCTAGTGTGCAATGCTTCTCGATACAAGAAGGCAGGAAAGAAAGCTCCTCAGAAAATTGTATAGTACTTTCCGAGCACTCCCCGTCTGCAACAGTATTTCATAGATCCTAAGGAAGCAAAGCTAATGCTCTAGCAAGCGGAGAGGAAGAAGCCCGACAATGGAGATGATTCGAGGCTGAGAAACCTCGTAAATGGTAGCCAGTGGAGAGCATTCAACGCCGTATATGGATTTGCTGCAGAAGAGCCAAGGAACATCGTGCTTGGTGCGAGTACCAATGGCATGAATCCGTTTGGAAACCAGAACACCAACCACAACACATGGCCTGTGTTTGTATGGATGTACAACCCCCCCCCCCAAGGAAGTGCATGAAGACAAAGTACATACACATGAGCATGCTGATTCGAGGGCCGAAACAACCGGGAAATAGTATTAACCTATATATGGGGCTTCTACAAGAGGAGCTAGACACGTTATGGAAAATAACGGCATGGACATGGGATGCCAACAAAGGAGAATATTTCCATATGAGAGTCGTGCTGATGACGATGGTACACGACTATCTTGGTTACGGGTACACCTCAGGCCAGGTGTGCCACGGATACTATGGATGCACAAGGTGCATGGATGATACAACGTCTCAGCAACTGACATCAACGAAAGATAGCGGGTCCGAGAAAATCATGTACATGGGGCATCGTAGATGGCTCGAGAAGGATGACCCGTGGAGAAATAGCGGAGATCTATTCAATGGGTTGGATGAGCTTAGAGGACCTCCACGTAAGAGGAGCGGCGCTGAAATCAACGAGTTGTTGAGAAACTGGGAACAACGCGCCACACCGGGAAAGATAAAATAGGCGCCGGAGCCGCTGCTGAAGGTATGGAAAACGAGGTCTGTTTTCTGGGATTTGGAGTACTGGCCCAATCATGACACGCCTCATTTCCTTGATCCAATACATATCACAAAGAATGAACATGCTGGAGAAGACCAAGGATGGGCCGAAGGCAAGGAAAGACTTGGAAGATTTGAAGATCAGGAAAGATCTCCACCGTAAAAAGTTGATGGAGGAGATGAAGATGGAGACGGAGGAGGGGCAAAGGGGTAGAACAGTCAACAAGAAGGAGGAGAAATATTGCCCCCCTTCTTGCTTCACCTTAAGTGCGAAGGAGATCGATCAATTCATCAAGTGCCTTATGGGAATCAAAGTCAGTTCCGGTTACTGTGGGAAGATAAACAAATTTCTAGACCCCAAGAAGGAAAGGTTCAGTGGGATGAAGTCTCATGACTGCCACGTGATGATGACGCATATACTCCTGGTTGCCATTAGAGGGATAATGGAGAAGCACGTCCATGACACGCTTACTGGTCTCTGCAATTTCTTCGACGTTATATCTCGAAAGTCCATAAGTGTGAAGCAGCTCTGAAGGCTACAAGAAGAGATCGTTTTCATACTATGTGAGCTTGAGATGTACTTCCCGCTCGCATTCTTTGACATCATGGTGCATCTGTGTGTCCACATCATGGACGACATTATCGACCTCGGGCCGACATTCCTTCATAGCATGATGCCAATCGAGAGGATGAATGGGGTCATCAAAGGATTCATTCGTAACATGTCCCGCCCCGAAGGGAGCATCATCCAGGGATATCTAACGCATGAGTGCATCTCCTTTTGCGAGAATTATATAAGCATCAAAGACCCTGTTGTTGGTTTGCCCATCAAGAAGCACGATGGGAAGCTCGAAGGAGATGGCCACAACAGCGGCCGGAGGGAATTACACGTGGACTACTCGGATCGACAGAACTACTTTGACAGGGCTAACTTAGTAGTGCTACAATACCTAGATGTGGTAGATGATTATGTGCACAGCACAAAGAAACCATCGCAAATAAGTACCATGATAAGGGGATGCTCAAGACGGATGACGAAGTTACTATAGAGCACAACACCACTTTCTTGCGTTGGTTTAAACATCAAGTTCTTGAAAATCCCCCGGAAGAGGGCAGTTCGGACGGATTGCTCATACACGCCTTAGCGCATGGCCCCGCGCCCAAGCTCGCGACCTATCAGTCCTACGATATCAATGGGTACACGTTCTACACGAAGGCCAAAGACATGGACAGTGATTACCAGAACTCCAGGGTGACAATTCAATGTGTGATCGACGCCAATGGCACAACTGAAAGATTCTACGGAAGGGTCAAAGAGATCTGGGAGCCTGACTATGCTGGAATGCACGATGCGACGATGTTCCGTGTTAGATGGGCCAAGGACGTCGTAAGAGAAAACAAGTATTTCACCACCATGTCTATACCCCACGCGAAGAGCACTTCCGTGAATGTTAACGTCATCGCCAAAAATGAGCCATGGGTACACGCTAAGCACATGACACAATGCTTCTTCATAACTGACCAGGCCAATCCCAGACATGTTATCGTGAGGAGATCCAAAAGGAGCATCGTCAGAATGGATGGAGTCGCCAACAGGAAGACTACGACCAATACGGCAACCCGATGAGGGAAGATAACGATGACGATGAAGCATACATGAAAAGAAGAATCAATACTACATTAGCTAATAAAGATCGTACTCCATGGCTCCAGAAAAGTCACAAGGAGGGGCTCAATTACTCGACAACAAACAATAAAGGGAAGAAGCTCAATGTGAAACATCATCGCCGCAGCTGATCAGAAACCTACATTTATATGTATGTATCTATTTTGTGTATGCACTTAAGTAACCATTACTGGTCAACTGATATGTTACCACCACATGCATGGTTCCGGTGATATTCGCGTAGTGGGAAAAGAAAAAGGAAAGGAAAATAATAGAAGAAAAGGAAACTAAAAAGAAAAGGGAGAAAATAGTACAAAAGAAAAAGAAAAGTAAACATAAAAGAAAAGGAAAATAATGAAAGAAAAGAAAACTAAAAACTAGAAAAGGAAAATAAAAAAATAATTGGAACAGTTAGCAGTAGCGCTGGATCGTGAACCAGTGCTAGCTAAGTTAGCTATAGCGCTGGATCCTAAACATGTCTACCGACGCTGAAGTCGCGGGTGGGTCTGCTCGCCTCGAAGACCACATCGAGGCAGCAAATCACTATTTCAATTACCTGGACGAACACTAGATGGGGTTGCATGGTGGCGGTAGTGGCACCGGCGCCACCCCGACACCGGTGTCGGTGTCAAAACCGGCGGCTCTTGGGTAGGGGGTCTCGAACTATTCGTCTAAGGTTGATGGTAACAGGAGACAGGGGACACGATGTTTACCCAGGTTCGGGCCCTCTCTATGGAGGTAATATCCTACTTCCTACTTGATTGATCTTGATGAATATGAGTATTACAAGAGTTGATCTACCACGAGATCATAATGGCTAAGCCCTAGAAGTCTAGCCTGTATGACTACGATATTGAGTATATCCTTTCCGGACTACACCCTCTGGTTTATATAGAAACCGGGGGGTCTAGGGTTACGTAGAGTCAGTTATATAAGATGGAATCTTCATAGTTGTTCACCAAGCTTGCCTTCCACGCCAAGGAGAGTCTCATCTGGACACAGGTGCAGTCTTCGGTCTTCATATCCTCACAGCCCATTAGTCCGGCCCATAGATAACAGGCCGGACGCCCGGGGACCCCTTAGTCTAGGATTCCCTCTGTAGCCCCTGAACCTGGCTTCAATGACAAGGTATCTGGCGCGTAGTGCTGTCTTCGGCATTGCAAGGCGGGTTCCTCCTTCCGAACTCCCGAATAGTCTCCAGACGAATTGATGGTGTCCGGACCTGTAACACACACAGCACACAACCGCAGAGAGAATATAATAACACACGAGTCCAATCTGCTAACAACTTTAGTAATGTGACGTCATGCATGTCCAGTCATAATTTTGAACCGTTTCTCGCCCCACATTTCGAGACGCGGTTGTCATTGGCACATCTTGTCAAAGCAGAGATCGTGTCCCCTTATTACGGAATTCTCATCAATTCGAGCGTGGGTAACCCAACCGTGCATGTTTACACGGCCCTTGGGAGCAGCCGAATTTTAAGGCAAATGGGGGGGGTGTTTGATATTCACCGCCCTTATAAGGAGATAAGATTCCCCTTTCTTCTCCCATGCTTTCTTCCTGCCTGTCTGTTCTTGATCTTTAACGCCCAAGTCTTCATTCGTTCCCATTCAAACAACCACCCAATCATGTCCAGGTCCAGAGCTGGCGGCAAGTGGATGGCCTCCTCCGTTAAGAGGAAAGATATATAGGAGCTCCGAGAGGCTGGATACCTAGCCAAGGAGATCATTTACTAACTTCCGGCCAAGGGACAGATCGTCCCCACCCCCGAGCCTCATCAGATAGTGGTGTTCCTCATGCATTTTGTCTGCGGGCTGGGATTCCCTCTCCACCTGTTTGTCCGTGGACTGATGTTTTATTATGGGCTAGATCTCCATGATCTATCCCCCAACTTCATTCACAAAATCTTGGCATTTATAGTCGTGTGTGAGGCCTTTCTCCACATCCCACCTCATTTCGGCCTATGGCTGAAGACTTTCAATGTGATGCCGAAGTTGGTGAGCGGTCAACAGGTAGAGTGCGGAGGAGCTATGTTGGGTAGGATGCCCAACGTCACCTGGCTCGAAGGTTCTTTCATGGAAACGGTGAAGGGGTGGCAATCAGGGTGGTTCTACATCACCGAGCCGCACGACACCAACTGGATGGCAGCCCCTGAAATCCGATCCGGAGCTCCGATGCGGCTCACCTCCTGGCAAGAGAAGGGCCTAACCTGCGGTTCTCCGGGCGAGCTGACAGTGCTCCAGACGTGTGTCCAGAACATGATATCCAACAAGATCAAGCTTGTCAATGTGATCCAGGTTATGCTCATCCGCCAGGTCCTCCCGTGCCAACGCCGGACTTGCTATTTGTGGGAATTCGATCCGGCCAAGCACCAGACGCTACTAGAGCTCTTCGGCACAACGCACGAGGATATCTGGAAAGTGCTCTTCAAGGCCGGTGAGACGCCACCACCTACAACCGAGGATCGTGGGCTTAGCTCAAAGCGCCAAGCCAATTCGGTAAGTTCTTTCACGCTCTCAAGGCATAATATTTTCTAGCGTATTGTGAGAAAGAAGTCTAAGCTCTCCTATCAATTTTTTCCTTAGGCCTGGACCGACATAGCGAGGCGGATTAACTGTCCAGCCCCGCTACCCGAAGACAAAGAGACCCCACTCCTGACGAAGATGTTGTTCTAGGCGCCTTACGAAGTACTAGAGAAGAAGACCAAGAAGGCGGCCAAGGGGACCAGGAGTGGCCTTCGTCGAAAGGATACTTCGGACGTGTCGTCCGAAGACGAGACTGACCCTTCGGTCGCCGAAGATGACGACGAGGAGGAGGAAGAAGACAACTCCCCTCCTAAGGGGGAAGGAAGAAAAGGGTGGCCTCCACGAACCTGGAGGTGAAGGCACCCAAGAGGGGGAAGGGCTCCCTCGCGGAGAACTGCGCATGGGATGTCGATAGCAGTCCGGAACGAATGCCCTGGTCCAAGCCTCGGGCCGCTTTGTAAGTACCAAAGACCTTATGCTCATCCAAAAGTATGGCCCTTCCCCTTTTCCATATTAATATGTTTAATTTATGCTATTGTAGTCTAGCCCGCGACAGTTCTCCGCAATCCTCGATAGAGGGCTCGCTAGACTCAAAGGAGATGGCTAGCATGTCGCCACCACCTGCTCACTCTACCTCGCCCAAAGGTGATGACGTGGTGGTGTCCCAAAGGGCCTTTCCTGACCAAGGGGAGGCTCTGGAGATCGTCAGGGCGGCGTCCAAGGATGACTCCACGGCCGCCGGACAAATGGGGGAAGAAGCCCCCATGGGGACTGATGGTGGGGGCTGTGTTCCATTCGGCCCTCAGCCGGGTTCATTCTGGAGACTTGCACAGCTCCGGAGTCCGGTGAACGGCCTTCCCAGAAAGGAGGGGGTGTTCCTGTTCCGCTGGTGACCTCCGTCCAACCAGAGGCATCAGATGATCTGCTGGAAGCACTGCGAGGTGCTTCCATTGTAGATGAACACCATGTCCTCATGGGTACGGTGATCAAAAAGGTTCAGTCTGCCAAAAGCGGGCTGATCGAAGCCTGTACCAGCCTTTTAATTGGCTTTGAGGTAATAATAATTGTAGAAAGAATATCACAGCATAGACTGTAGCCCCTGATGCTCTGTTCGGTGTTCGGAAAGAAAAGCCGAACAACGGATCAAAACAATTTTCGCAGGAGTCTAACATATGATGTCTTATGAAAATAAGCAGGCGTCGCTGCTGGCTGCTGCCGCTCATACTGCGGAGGTCTCTGAACTGAAGCGGAGCCTGGAGCGGGCCGAGGAAGAGCTCAGCCTTGTGAAGAAGCAGCTGGAGGACAACCAAGGTATGCAGTAACATGTGCGTGTATGTTAGGAAGGATGAATACTTCGTGCTGACTAAAGTGTCATGGACTATGCTAGGGGCCACGACTGAGGTGGCGCCCTCAAGAAGGCATTAGCCGAGGCCGAGGACAAAGCGGCCAAGGAACACACTCTACATGAAAAGCACGAGGCCCGGGTCAGCGAGGTTCAGCAAGCGCTTCAGGATGCCGTCAAGAAGTACGAGTCCCTGGAGCTTGATTCTAAGACGGAGGCGTCCGAACTTGCGAAGGCCCGCCAGAGCGCACAAGAGGCTTGAGCCGAGGCCAAGAGCGCCCTTCAGGAACTCCAGGCGGCTAAGAAGATTGTGGAGGGTAAGGCTTTCATTATGCAAAGCCAGTCTGTGAAGGAAACGCTCCTTTTACATACCCGAATTTGGTGCTCTACACAGGCGTTTACGGATTTGCCGCGCAGTGTATCCGATGCTACTGAATTCTATCGAGCCGAGGAAGGGAGTTCGACGGAGAAGCGGTTCTGGTCTCAATATCTTGGGCCATAACATCCGGTATCATTCAGCGACCATCTATAACAGTTGGTCTAGCTGCATAAGGCAGCCGAGCTGGCCATGAGGGACCTGATAGTCCGGCTATGGCCTGTCGCGCCGGTACCCAACAGCTACTTCGGGCTTGTGAAGCGGCTTGTTAGTGCTTGCTCGCGGCTTGAGGTCGTAAAGCGGTCGGTCTGTATTGAAGGTGCCCAGATGGCCTTTGCTCGTTGCAAGATTTGGTGGGCGAAGATGGATGCCGTCGACTGACCAAGCGGCCGCCGAAGGGCAAGGAGCATTGTACACCCGAGCGCTACTTTGCGGATGTCCTAGAGGGGTCTCGTATTGTAGCCGCGCAGTGCGAGGAGGACATTATTTTCAAGTGAATACACTCATATTTTGTCTTGTATGATGACGACAAATCCGCTTTGTAATATAATTTATGTTTTAGTTGTATCCTCCTGTGCGGCTGTGTTGTATGAAATCTGAGGGTTGGCCAGTCATCGGCTTCTGCCCTCACGTAGGTAGTACTGAGGTGTTGAGGATGATATCTAAACAATCTTGATCCAATTATATGGTCGTTGAAGGAGTTGTTTAGCGCAACGAACCAGGCAACCGGACTATACGGCTTGAACACCCTCACTTAGTCAGGGTATACGAACCAGGGTGCTGTCAGTGTCTGATCAGGAAGTACCGATCCTTCGCGTAATGTGGAAAAATCTCCAACGGTTTGAGACCTCCGAACAGCTGACCGACTCTCGCCGCATCATGACAGTCAGTTTTCGGCTTTCTCTACTGAGGTGCTCATCCGGTTTAGACCAGGGCACAATCGTAGTAGTTCTCCCTTTACTACCCTAGCCGATGTAGCGAAACGTAGGATAGCAAGCACAGGGGCCGGGTAACCCAACTATTGACCAAAGACATGATTCGGAGCCTATGCATATAATGCTAAATTCGGGGTGCCGAACTATACTTACAAGAAGTGTTCGGACTTTTGTTGCCGTAATGTGGGGTGCTATAAAGCCCCTGGCAAACATCAAAACATACCAAAGTGTACGAGCGCTACCTGATGGGGTTATCCACAGTGAAATTGAAAAAAAAAGAGAGAAAGAAAACAGAAAAGATGTAAAAGTAAAAAGCCGGGGTCCTACAGCTCCAGCTACAAACTGTTTTCATTGTAACTTAATTAGTACGTCAAGGCGCATTGATACAAGTAGTGCAATAAGCAACAAGCTATTTAACATGCCGATACCAGGGAAGAGCTGCATGTGGGTCCTGGAAGACAGGTAGGGTTATCGTTAACGGAATCACCTAAAACGTCCCCGTATGTCTGCGCTCCTCGCCATCTTGGTCTGTTTATCCTTCAAGAGGACCGATAACCAAACCAACCGATGGGGCCTATAGGATTAAAACCTGCAAGAAAACAAGCAGAAGTGAAAGTATGTGTGTATCTAATGTCGGTTGAACCGTGTCGTGGATCACAAGCTAGCTGTGCCTCCGTCGATGCCTATGTAAATTTGAGTGTGTAGTTATGTACACGCGGCGCGCATGCCACCGCTTGATCGGGACTGAGACGGAGGCTGGATTTCTAGTTGAGCTCCTGACGAGCCGAGCTCTCTTGCTGCAGAGTAGTTTGGACCCTTTTAAGTGTGTCCGAGGGCAAACAGCCGAATGAAGGCTCTGCTTGAGAAGGCCACTTTGTACTTCTGCTGCTAGGGCAGCTATGTGCTCTTCTGTACGGAGAGAGCGTTCTGTATTGCCATTGACTGTGATGACACCGCGTGGGCCAGGCATCTTGAGCTTGAGATAAGTATAGTGTGGCACTGCGTTTAATCGAGCAAACGCAGTTCGTCCGAGCAGTGCATGCTAGCCGCTACGGAATGGGACGATATCGAAGACTAACTCCTCACTTCGGAAGTTGTCCGGAGATCCGAAGACAACCTCTAATGTGATTGAGCCCATACAACGGGCCTCTACGCCTGGAATGACTCCTTTAAAGGTTGTCTTTGTAGGCTTGATCCTTGATGGGTTAGTGCCCATTTTTCGCACTATATCCTGATAGAGCAGATTGAGGCTGCTACCGCCGTCCATAAGGACACGAGTCAGGTGAAACCCATTAATTAACGGGTCTAAGACCAGTGCGGCTGCTCCGTGACGGATATTGGTCGGGTGATCCCAGTGATCAAAAGTGATTGGGCATGAGGACCATGGATTGAATTTTGGGGCGACTGGCTCTATCGCGTAGACGTCCCTTAGCGCATGCTTGCGTTCCCTCTTGGGGATGTGGGTAGCATATATCATGTTCACCGTTTTGACCCGAGGGGGAAACTTCTTCTGTCCCTGTGTGTTCGGTTGTCGTGGTTCTTCATCATCATCCTCGCTTTGTGATCCCTTTTCCCTGTTCTTAGTGTTTAATTTATCGGCCTGTTTAAAAACCCAGCACTCTCTATTTGTATGATTAGGAGGCTTGTCAGGGGTGTCGTGAATCTGGCATGGACGATCAAGTATGCGGTCCAAGATGGATGGGCCCGGATTGTTCTTTTGGAACAGGTTCTTCCGCTGAGCGGACTTAGAGCCGCTGAATCTGGCGTTGACCGCTGTATCCTCGGTGTTGTCATTGTTGTTTCGGCGCTTGTATATATTGCGTCGAGACTTGTCTTTGTTGCTTTTAACTTCAGGGGTGCCGGCGTCGCTTGCATTGTTTTTGCTACGGGGCAACCGACTGTCCTCGCCCGCACAAAAGCGGGTCATGAGTGCCATGAGGGCTTCCATGGATTTTGGCTTTCTTGGCCGAGTTGGCGAGGAAAGCCTCTTCCAAGTCCTCCTAGCTACCAATGGAATTTCCAGGCAGACTGTTTAGACAATGCTGAGCTGGCCCTTTGAGTTTTAGAGGGTGGTATTTTATGGCGTGGAGGTCATCTCCGCGGGCCATATGGATGTGGAGAATGAAGTCCTTGGTCCACACCGCGGGGTCCGTGGTTCCATCGTATGATTGTATGTTCACGGGCTTGAATCCTTCAGGGAATTCGTGATCCAGGACCTCATCAGTGAAGCAATGAGGGTGTGCGGGGCCTCTATATCGGGCTGTATCGTGACGCAACTCTAATAGAGTCCGTCTGCAGTGTTCGGCCCCCGCATGACTGTGTTCGTCACGTCCGAATAGGTGGCCATGGTCTCGTGTCGAGGCGCGTCCCCACGATCCGTAGATTGATCTTGTATGTCCTGCTTTATAGTTCAGGTTCTGCCGGAGGTCATATGTATGGCCATGGGCTAATTTACCTCTGCTTGAGTGATGAGGCGGGGCGGGCTGGTGTTCGGCATGAGTTGTTGTTTTGTCCCGACCACGTGGTGGTCGGTCGGCCGTATTGTGCGATGGTGGTATGTAATCCAGCGCCTCCTCGTCGAACTGAGGTAGCAATTTGTGCTTTGGGTAGCTTTTGGTTGGGTGCTTTAGGCTGTATTCTTTGGCTGCTAGGACATTAGTCCATTTATCATTGAGCAGATCTTGGTTAGCTTGAAGCTGTTGCTGCTTCTTTTTCAGGCTCCTTACCGTGGCTATTAGCTGGCGCTTAAAGCGCTCCTGCTCAAGAGGTTCCTCGGGCATGATGAAATCTTCGTTGCCAAGGCTCACCTCATCTTCAGAGAGCGGGAGGTAATTATCGTCCTCCGAATCTTCGTGTGTGGCCTGTTTAACAGGGCTAACCTGCTCATTTTCCCTTTTAGCTTGTTTGTTTGCTATATCGACGGGGTCTTCGTGGTCTTCGGCACCTTCCGGAGTGTCATCTTCTCCTGTGCTAGTGTTGCTGTCTTTACTGCGGCGTGACTTGGAGCGGCGCCACAGACGCTGGTGCTTGGACTGTATTTCAGAAGGTTTATCCTCAACTGGGTCTTCCTTATCATCGCCAATGTTCTCCTTTGGTGCAGCCACCATGTATACGTCATACGAGGAAGTGGCCGTCCAGCGTCTGGTGAACGGCGGGCTCTGGGCCTCTTCTTCTCTGGCATCATCATCCATACCGTCGATGTCCTCGGACTTGTAATCAAGTTCGTCGGTCAAATCCTCGATCATGGCTATAAAGTGAGTAGCAGGTGGGAAGTAAAATTCTCAATCGTTAGCCCCTAGTTCGAGCCAGATATAGTTCGGCTGAGAGTCCTCCGCTAAGGCCATGTTTTTAATGAGCTTAGCACATCGCCCAAAGGCGAGTGGTGGAAGATGACTGCGGCGCTAAATTTGAAGATCGATAAACGATCAAGCTCAGCGTCCACAGGCTCACGCGGTTCAGAACCTATGGCTAGAGACAAGTCCGGCGTTCCGGTGGCATAGGCATCGTGTTAGACAAGGTCCATGTGCGGATCCAACGCCGTGGAGTCTGCGGCCTCCGAGGTGGGGTTATTCCTCCCGTCTTTGGATGGCGCGGCCTGCTCCGGCTCTAGATCCAGAGTGGTTATAGGAGCGATCTCCTGGATGCGGCCCGATGACAGATTTAGGTCATGATCATCGGGGTGACCGGGAGCGGCCACCACGGTATAGAATCCGGCGAAGATCAAGTCTCCACGGATGTCCGCGATGTAGTTCAAGCTCCCCAATCTGACCTGATGGCCAGGGGCGTAGCTTTCGATCTGCTCCAGATGGCCAAACGAGTTGGCCCGCAGTGCAAAGCTGCCGAACACGAAGATCTGTCCAGGGAGGAAAGTTTGTCCATAGAGAGCGTCATTATTGATGATTGAAGGGGCCATCAAACCTTTGAGCGACAACATAGAGGAACTCTCAATGAAAGCACCAATGTCGGTGACAAAACCGGCGGATCTCGGGTAGGGGGTCCCAAACTGTGCGTCTAAGGTTGATGGTAACAGGAGACAGGGGACACGATGTTTATCCAGGTTCGAGCCCTCTCTATGGAGGCAATACCCTACTTCCTTCTTGATTGATCTTGATGAATATGAGTAATACAAGAGTTGATCTACCACGAGATCATAATGACTAAACCCTAGAAGTCTAGCCTGTATGACTATGGTATTGAGTTTATCCTTTCTAGACTACACCCTGGGTTTATATAGACATCGGGGGGATCTAGGGTTATATAGAGTCGGTTATCTAAGGTGGAATCTTCATAGTTGTTTGCCAAGGAGAGTCTCACCCGGACATGGGTGCAGTCTTCGGTCTTCATATCATCACAGCCCATCAGTCCGGCCCATAGATAACAGGCCGGACGCCCGAGGACCCCTTAGTCCAGGACTCCCTCAACGACACTGGCACCGACATCGACACCACCCACGAGACTGACAACAATGCTGTCGTAGCTGGTAAAGCAACGACGAAGAAGAGGACACGAAGACGAAACGAGCTTGGCATCGGACAAATTGTGGTCATGGAGATGCACCCCAAGAAGTTAGAGCCAACGGCACCAGAGGAAGATCGCAAGTGCTGGGGCAATCAACTTGGATGCATCCTCGGGGAAACCGCCAACATCAACGACGAGAGGTTGAGGCTCATAGCACATATGGAGAACATGCTCCTAAAGAAGTTGCACAATAGGTTCTTGTTCCCCAGCCGGAATGAAGAAGAATATAAAGATCCGTGGGAAGACATCGCCATGAGAAAGATAAACGACAAGGCGATGGTGACGTTCACCAACGACTTGTCCGCCTGGAAAGTTCGGGTTAAAAAAGCGATTTCAAAGAATGAACCGTGGTCTAAGAATCATGCTAATAATCTGTCAATAACGAAAGAGGACTTTGCAAAATTCAAGGAGAATTACGGTAAAGAAAGTGTCAAGGCAAAGTCGGAGAAAATGAAGGCGCTCCAGGCTGGGACACGCCTCCCCATCGCCTCGGAAGCCGTGGATACGAGGGGAAGAGGCATGTATGGGCCAAGGAGGACGCCGAACGTGAAAGTCACGGAATCCCGGACCCCTTGGCGGAGTTCACCGACGCGCTGGAGCATGACTAGATCAGGGACCGGTACAAGTGGGACAAAGAATAATATATCTTTTACACTGTCGGATTTCGGGTTCCGGCAGACCCTTGAGGTTCGAACACTGGGGTGCGCGCGGAGCTTTCGTTTCCTACCTACCTGCACCCCTCCGCCTTGCTAGGATCTAAACTAAGGAAAGAACAACACAAGAGACACAGGGTTTATACTGGTTCGGGCCACTGTTGTGGTGTAATACCCTACTCTAGTGTGTGGTGTGGTGGATTGCCTCTTGGGCTAATGATGATGAACAATACAAGGAAGAATAGCCTCGCGAGGGTCTGTTCTTGGCTGGGGCGATGAACCGCTGGGAGGAGCTCAGTCGCCCTTCTCACTCTCTCTCTCTTTCTTTATGCCCCCAGTCCTCTCCCCTGTCTAGCGGGTGGCCGGTCCTATTTATAGGGGCCCTGGTCCTCTTCCCAAATATCGAGCGGGAAGGGAGCCAACAATGGCGGGCTAATTTGAAGGGGGACAGCTAGTACTAGCTATCCTGACAAAAGTAGTCTTCGCCTGCGCAAAGCTCTGGTGATGATGCCATCTTGGGCTCCACGGTGACCTCCATCTCGTAGTCCTCCTGGACTTGGTCTCGTTGCACCGAAATGGCAACCTTTGCCTGATGCCTCGGTACTCCGCGGCTGCGCTTGCCCCCTTTGCACCAAAGAGGAAAGGAGGACACTGCGCAGGCTGGCACCCGCCTGGCGCCCTCGGTCGTCATGGCTTGCATCACGGGCACCTCGTGAGGTACCCCGCCTTGATCTCTCCGCCTCCTCGTGAGCCAGCCTGACGAGGCCGTGCTTGAGGAAGCTCCGCGTTGTCCGCCCCGCGAGGCTTGGCCCCTCGCGAGGGTCTTGGGTTTGTGTTGGTGAAGATGGGCCGCACTGGGCCCCCTTTTGAGCCACGCCGCAGGCCGCAGGCAGGCAAGTCTGGGGACCCCCGTTCCCAGAACGCCGACAGTAGCCCCCGGGACCAAGGCGCGCCCGGACTTGGCCGTGCAGGGAGGAGGAAGGGCAAGAGCGAAGCGCCACGGGCCCTAACAGTCTGCGGCCTTGGGCGCCGCATGGCAGTTGATTGGACGTGGGCGCCTCCACTTCCCCATGGCGCCTTGGCAACTACACGGATTGGACAAGTCCCTGCATGCAAATTGGGTCATGATTACCTGCGATCGTGGAGGTAGGCGGTTGGCCACCGCCGGCCATAAGTACGGAACAGCGCGCGCCCTTCCAGTCCATCCCTCCTTGCTTCTCCTTCTTCACGATCCTTGCTCCGTCTTGCTGCGATGGCTCCAATCCGCTGGTTCTCAACGGCAGAGAAAGGAAAGGCTCCCCGAGAGGAACCGGGCCCACTCCCGCTGAAGAAACGGCTCGCCCCCCGTGGCTCAGACGAGGGGGCCCTTCAGGTGGTATCGAGGCCTTTGTGCGAGCGGGCACCGCCGGGGTTCCCGCTTCCATTGTACGCCCACGTCGAGGCCCCTAAAGGAGCTGATGCTGACCGCCACGGGCGGCGCCGCCGTCGGCACTGGCGGGTCATGAAGGTGTGGGTCGTCCCCCCTGGGGTCCACACCGAGGGCTCCTCCCGAGAGTTCATGCTTCACGTCGCCATTCCTCTTCAGTCTTGGATCCGCCTTCCTCCCTTCTTCGCCTCCATCATCCCGCAGGGGAAGCCCCTGGAGCTCTGGCTACAGCACACCGGCTGCAGCACCCTCGCGACCGAGGCAGAGGTCGCGGTCGTTGCCCCGGGCGAGGTCTACATGACTCGGGGCTGGAGAGAGATCGCCCGGGTTTGCAGGGTAAGGGGCGTCTTCACGGTCCACTTGGATTACGACGGTGCTTCGGTGATGCTCTTCAAGGTCTTCGATGCGAGCGGGCGCCGGCTGGAGTGCTGCCCCGGGGAAGGTGGCCAGGACCCTGCTGCGACGAGGACTGGGCCCGCCAACCGCTCCCTTGGCGGCTCCTCAGGTGGTGGAGGCGTTGGAGGTTCCAGCGACTCCGGCGAGCTCTTCGCGACTCCAGAGACGAGCGACGATAGCTACGAGCCCCCGAGCTGGCGCCGCTCCTGGAGCAGGGCGAGCTCGTCAGGCCGCCACCGACCCTGATCTGGATGGGGTTGTCGTTGGTGCTTGACGGCCCACTGTTGATGATGGCGTCTTTTGCAGGGACGCGCGTAGTTTGTGTCCCTTTAGGATCTGTTCCATCGAGGATCAGGGGCCGCTCTCTGGTGTGTCGCCCTTGGCCTTGGCCCTTCGGCGGAGGCCGAGGCGCGTGTCCTGACTTCTGCAGCACTGACGCGGGTGCTCACCCACATCTACCTTCGCGATCCCGACGTCGACCTCGACGGCCTGCTAGAGCCAGTAAGCGGCGAGCGTGCCGCTACCGCTGCCGAGGCCATGAAGGGTCACGCGGAGGTTCTGCTGGGGAAGTTCTGGGCCTTCAGCACCAAGCCGAGGAAAGGCGCTGCCGACCCCGCTGCTCCATGAGGCGAAGCCACTCCGCGCTGCTCCACCGCCGACAAGTGGCTCCGCTGTGGCTCCTGTCCTACTTTTAATTCCTGCACATGTATCATGCCTCGAGGAGGCGTTTAAACTTGCGTTTGGTATCGAGATAACAGTGTGGACTGTAATATTTGCTTTTGAATTCCTTGAATTTACGCTTTTCCTTCATTCTTGCTTATGTTCTACGCCGGCAGAGCCCGGCCCTGCGCATACCTCACCCAGCATTAGCCCCGACCGGAAACCAGGACGGGACCAAAGGAGTGAGGGGCTACGTGAAAAGTTAGGCTCTCGAGTCGCGATGCTCAGGAGTCCCCCTTGGCGCATGAACAACAAGTAGGGAGGTGTGATGCGGGTGGATCTACCGTTCTACGTCTGCAGAGCCCGGCCGTGCGCGTGCCTCACCCAGCGCTGGTCCCGACCGGAAACCAGGATGGGGCCACGGAGTGATGGGCTACATGACCAGTTAGGCTCCTGAGTCGCGATGCTCAGGAGTCCCCCTTGATGCTCAAACGGCCTTCATACCTTGGCTCCGCTCGGGGAGAGACGCATGACGAACCAGGCCCGGGGGGACCAGGCTGGCCGGCGTGCGTCTGGGTGTGACCCAGGCGCATCCCCCGTGCCCAGCCCCCTCACGCGGCACTCCCGAGGGGAGGCGTTATGATGAGGCTAGACATTGAGCTCTAGGCTCCCTGAGGTTGATGCGGCCCGGGGGCCACCCTCAGTTGTTTATCACCAGCGCGGAGCATAGTGCTACCGTATGTGTACGGGCATAGCCGCTCCTCGGCAGTGTCGTCAGCCAGCGCGGAGCATGGTGCTTCCACTGGTACGTGGGAGGGGGCCCCCCTCCGGGAGGAGCCCCCAGGGCGTGTACAGCCCCGCCCTGACACGTGGCTGGCATGGTAGGGCCTGGCGAGGTGTATCTGGGCACCCGTGAGCCAGCGCGGGACTCACGGGGCCCTACCTCTAGGCGGGTTGCGCCTGGCACTGGGCCTTATCTTGTGATGCGTTCCTGCAAATTTGGTTAGATGTCGGCACTCTACGTCCTTGGGTCCCGGCCCTCGAGCTGGTCTCAGCCGTCGCTGGTATGCCAGGTCGCGATGCCATGGACAAGGCCAGAGGGTGAGGGCTGGAGAGCCAGTAAGAGCCCTGAGTCGCGATGCTCAGGTACCCCCCCTTTAACGTGCAAGTGGTCGGCATGGAGAAGAAGAGGTGCCGTGGACCGGCATCAAATAATCAAGCATGGTGGGTCTAACGCATAATCGGAAATAAATGCAAATGGGATACATGCCACTGGGCCTGGCCCGAGCGGCTTGGGGATCATGCAGCCTGAGGGGCGCCCCCAACAAGGTAAGCTAACAACATGGAATAAAAAAGGGATACACGCCGCAGGGACGGATCCACGCGGCCTGGGAATAATGCAGCCCTGGGGGGGCGCTCCCAGCTGGAAGTAAAACTAGAAAGGTGTTACCCGATGATGTTGAGGACGAAGGAGCGTTGATGTAGCAGGCTCGGTGGGCTGCGGGAGCCGATCCTCACAAGCCCCCAGGCCCAGGGGCCTCGGGAGGCTCCAGAGGCGCTGGCGGCTCCTCGCGGGCCATCTCCATCCCTGCCAGGGCAGCGGAACGCCTGGCCTCTCGTGCCTCCGTGATGCCCCTCATGAGGCGCTGGTACGCGTCAGCCGCGCTCGACAGGTCATAAGGCATGCGAACATAGCTGTGGGGTGGGCCTCCGCAGCGCCCCACTCGCGAGGGCCAGAGGCGCTCCAGAGAGGCGACTCGGTTGAGCCCTGGTATGTCGATGCAGACGCGCAGCCCACCATCCTCGCCTGGATGGGGAGCCACTGCTGGTAGGCGGCGGCCGCCTTTCATGACTCTTGACTCCTGTAGCTCCTGAATGACCTTGCTGATGAACTCCTGAGGGTCTGGATCTCCTTGCCTTGCTCCTTGAGGGAAACGTGCTTCGAAACACACCTCCATGTGGTGCCCAAGCGCCTCCCTCATGACCCTAGCTAGGTCGGTGGCCCTCCAGGGGAGAGCCCCCGAGCCCTGCCTGAGGAGGGCGCTGGGCGCGCTTTCCTATGTGATGGAAGGAGGTTCCCCCTAGGTAGGCGCGAGCCCAGAGGGGCCTGCCTCCTGAGTGGTCGGGCCGGATGATGTCTTCTTCTTCTTAGGGGCGGTCTCGGGAGGCCTCCTGCTTCCACGATCCGGGTCTTCCAGTGACGCGGCCTGAAAGGCTCGTTCCTGGGAACACACCGCGTCCTTCTCTTCACAGGGCACCGTGAGGACTCCGCCACTTCCTGGCATGTTGAGGGCGTTGTAGCCGTGGTGAGTTACGGCCATGAACTTGGCCAGCGTTGGGTACCCAAGGATGGCGTTTTACGGCAGGAGAATGTGAGCGACGTCGAAGTCGATGAGCTCGGTGCGGTAGTTGTCGCGTGCCCCGAAGGTGGCAGGGAGGCAGACCTGCCCAATCGGGACCGTGGAGCCGTCGGTGATAACGGAGAAAGGCTTGGTTGGCTGAAGCTGGCTGTAGGGCACTTGGAGGTTGTTGAATGTTTCCACGGACAGGACGTTGAGCCCTGCCCCGCCATCGATGAGGGTCTTGGTGACCACCACGTTGCTGATGATTGGGGAACAAAGCATCAGGAGGACTCCGGCTGTAGCCGCACACTTGAGCTGATCTGCCGAGCTGAACGTGATGGCGCACGTCGACCACCTGAGAGGGCGCGTGGCTTTGAGCCTGGGGAGGACTACGTTCACTTCACGGGCGAACTGCTTGAAGATGCGCTGAAGATGCAGGCGATCGCGCGCGGCTCCTGGAAGCCCCCGGCCCCCTCGTCCTGGTGGCGGTCTTCGTTTCTTCTTGGCTACGGTGGCAGCGGTGGGAGGCCTGCGTTGCCTTGTGGTCGATCCTCGCGAGGCTGATCCCTCCAGTCCCCCTCGCGAGGCTGATCCCTCCAGTCCCCCTCGCGAGGCTGATCCCTCCAGCCTCCCTCGCAAGGCGGGTCTTGCCAGCGATCCTCGCGAGGTTGGTCGCGCCACCCTTGGCGTGGGCCATGGTCTTCCCAGCGTCCTGCGTTCCTTCCTCCTCCTCGGCCGTAGCCCCGGTCACTGCGGTCAGGGCGACGGCCGATCCTTCCTTCTTGCACGGCTCGGAGCTCTTGACATTCGTTGGTGTTGTGGGTGTGGAGGTCGTGGTACACACAGTACCGGCCGCCCTTGGAAGGTTCGGGCTGATCTCTGCCTCGCTTGGTGTCTAGTTCTGCCGCGAGCACGGTAGCCCCCTTGTGCTTCACATCCTTGGTCTTGGGCTTCTTCTCTTCTGGGTCTGCGGCAAGCAGCTCGAGGAGGGAGAGACGCCCTTCCTCGGCCCTGGCGCATTTGGTTGCCAGGTTGAATAGGTCCAAGGAGGTGCACAGGTCTTCATGCATCGCCAGCTCCTCCTTCATCTTGATGTCGCGCACGCCGTCAGAGAAGGCCGAGATGATGGCCTCCTCGGTCACCTTGGGAATCTTGAGGCGTGCGTTGTTGAAGCGTTGTATGTACTTCTGCAGGGTCTCCCCGGGCTGTTGCTTGATGCGGCGCATGTCGCTTACGGTGGGTGGCCTGTCGCGAGTGCCTTGGAAGTTGGCGATGAAGCGGGTGCGCATCTCGTCCCAGGAGGAGATTGTGCATGGAGCCAGGTTCAGGAGCCAGGTGCAGGCCCCGTCCTTGAGTGCCGTGGGGAACCAGTTCGCCATGACCTTCTCGTCTCCGTTGGCAGCTTTGATGCCCAGCTCGTAGAGCTGGAGGAACTCCGCAGGGTCAGCCGTGTCGTCGTAGCGAGGAGGCAACTCTGGCTTGAACTTGCCGGGCCACGCGACGCTGCGTAGCTCGGCGGTGAAGGCGCGGCAGCCTGCTGTGGCCATAGGAGGCCTTGGATGACGGGGAGCTTGGTCTTGCATGTCCCCACGCGCTGCAGCTGGGTGCAGCACGGGGTCTTGACGCGCGGGAGCAGGAGCATGGCCGCGACGTGCTAGAGCAGGGAGCGCCCGGGCAGCTTCTTGCGGGCGAGGGACTTCTTGACAGCTCTGCTCTTGCTGCGCTGGCGCCTGCCGGAGCGGGTTCCGCCCAGGGGCCACGCGCCTTGGATCCATGGCGCCTTCCTGAGGAGGAGGCGGTCAGGGCGCCGCCGGAGCTTCATTGCCCGCGCGGGGCGGGGTGCGGTGCAGCGGAACGGACGGCGCAGGAGAGCCCCCTGCGGCGCGGACGAGCTTGGTGACGCGGTCGAGCCATTCTTCGTAGACGTCGTCGACGGGGCGGTAGCGCAGGAGCTCGTTCGCCGCGATGAGTGCAGCTCGAGCCTCCATGGGCGCGCGGAGCGTGCGGGACGAAGAACCAGCTGGGGTGAGCGAGGGAGTTGCAGTGCGGCCGTCTTGCCGCACGGACGGATGCTGGGACAATGCTTGCCGCTCGTCCCCCACCGGGCCGGTGGTGGCGTTGACGGCAGGTGACGGGGAACGGCGAGGGCACCCGCTGACAGGGGCCGTCTGGGCGATGCGGGAAGCGAGCGCGGCCCGGCGCTCGGCGCGGGCCCGACGAGCGTCAGACATGGGCGTGATGGTCGGAGGAGAACGGGGTGGTGGAAGACGAATCCCGGCGCACCCCTACCTGGTGCGCCAGATGTCGGATTTCGGGTTCCGGCAGACCCTTGAGGTTCGAACACTGGGGTGCGCGCGGAGCTTTCGTCTCCTACCTACCTGCACCCCTCCGCCTTGCTAGGATCTAAACTAAGGAAAGAACAACACAAGAGACACAGGGTTTATACTGGTTCGGGCCACCGTTGTGGTGTAATACCCTACTCTAGTGTGTGGTGTGGTGGATTGCCTCTTGGGCTGATGATGATGAACAATACAAGGAAGAACAGCCTCGCAAGGGTCTGTTCTTGGCTAGGGCGATGAACTGCTGGGAGGAGCTCAGTCGCCCTTCTCCCTCTCTCTCTCTCTCTTTCTTTTTGCCCCCGGTCCTCTCCCCTGTCTAGCGGGTGGCCGGTCCTATTTATAGGGGCCCTGGTCCTCTTCCCAAATATCGAGCGGGAAGGGAGCCAACAATGGCGGGCTAATTTGGAGGGGGACAGCTAGTACTAGCTATCCTGACAAAAGTAGTCTTCGCCTGCGCAAAGCTCTAGTGATGACGCCGTCTTGGGCTCCACGGTGACCTCCGTCTCGTAGTCCTCCTGGTCTTGGTCTCGTTGCATCGAACTGGCAACCTTTGCCTGATGCCTCGGTACTCCGCGGCTGCGCTTGCCCCCTTTGGACCAAAGAGGAAAGGAGGACACTGCGCGGGCTGGCACCCGCCTAGCGCCCTCAGTCGTCATGGCTTGCGTCACGGGCACCTCGTGAGGTACCCCGCCTTGATCTCTCCGCCTCCTCATGAGCCAGCCTGACGAGGCCATGCCTGAGGAAGCTCCGCGTCGTCCGCCCCGCGAGGCTTGGGCCCTCGCGAGGGTCTTGGGTTTGTGTTGGTGAAGATGGGCCGCGCTGGGCCCCCTCTTGAGCCACGCCGCAGGCCGCAGGCAGGCAAGTCTGGGGACCCCCGTTCCCAGAACGCCGACATACACGAACCCGAACATGAGGGAGTTCATGAGACTTCTGATAATTGTTATATTACCACATTGCCGTATTAGCTTCCAATCAATTCGACTGCAAGTTTTGTCACATTAGTAAACCATCCACGTTCCTTTTCGAGAAAGACCATCACCAAAAGGCAGCCGAAAGCAATGAGTTGTCACAGTTGACGGCGAGGCCCAAGTGGTACACCCCGTTCAACTGGGCCCTGAACATACTGAAAAAGGTCCCGGTGGAGAAGCCGTCGTCCTATGGACGTGTGCATGGCGTCAGAGATGGCGCCTCGTGGAAGACGTGCTACCCCGAGGAGCCAGTGGAAAGAAGGAAGAGACGGCCGGTCATCACTCAGCAAAGCATCAACGAGAAGGACACGATTGCGGTCAATAAGACCAAAGCTGAGACCAAAGAAGAGTTGCTCAGGGTCGTCAGTGCAGCAGTCACTGGCACAATGGTTAGCTTGATTCCGGCAATTTTCGATTTCACAAAGAACAATCCAAATGCATGGCTGGAGGACTTTCCCATTCCTAGCTTTGTCGGGGGTAATTCGGCGAACACCACAGCACCAACACCTTCTCAAGCAACCGTAAAAGGTCCGGCTCCTGTACATAGCAACCCGACCTACGTCTCTTGCATGCTCGGTGGGCCTTCATCGCTGGCTGAGCTCGACGCCCTCACGGTAATTACGCGTCATACCCTTTTCACCAGCATGTCTATAGTCTTCCGTTTTAGTTGCCTTTCGGATGTTTGACGTCGCAGACATGTCTCCTTCATAGGCCGACGACACCCCGTGCACCCTACTATACGACATCAAGGGCCAGAAGGTGGCCGTGGAAAGGCAACGATCATGAAGCCGAAGGACTGCATGTTCCACAACCGAGGTATGCCCAATGACGTCTTGAAGGTTAACGTGGCCAGTGTCTTAGCAGGCTTCAAGGATTTTCCACCTCCGGTACCAGTCGATGATGACGAGACCCCTAAGATGATTGGAGCATGCAAGAGCTGGTTCTTGCCTTGGCCAAAGTCTCTTCTTCGTCTCGAGGCGCCCAATATCACGCCAACGCCACCTTCTCAAGAAGGTATGAACACCACCCCGCCTACCACATTACCTGCACCTGTCGTGGCGAGTGATAGAGGATGACGCGAGGGAGAGCCTCCATTAGTGCCAGATGATGTAGCCCCCGCTGTTAAAGAAGCAAATGTAGATGATGACATGAAGGATGATGATGATGACCCAGACAAGTATTTCAATACTGCCTACGATGATGGACGATTGATGGGTCAGGACGGCGAAGACTTAGGCTATGAGCGTGGAGATGATGACTTGATGCTGCCTGATTTTCCGGAGCCGGAACGTCCTAAGGCGGAATGCAAAAAGTCTCTCTTCAAGCGATCCTCGCAGGAGAAGGCTCCAGATGCCGCCTGTACCCTGCAACCCCCCGAGGCCCGTCCACTGATTAGCCCGACGACACTGGGGTGATGGTTAGGGAAGGTACGGTGGGCTCACTACCGCCACCCACCAAGAAGCAAAGGAGGAGACTGGACAAGAAAGGCCCTAAAGGCGCTAGAGCTGCTTCAAGCAGCCAACCACCTCTGAAGCCCCAGGTGGTATACATAATACCTGTCCAAGGTGCGAAGGGCTTCCATGTCACCGACGAGCCGATCCTACCTGCCGAAGTGCTACAACACCTACTCAACAATGACCTAAGGAGACTACATGAAGATGTGCTGGCTAGAGAGAAAAGCCTTCTGGTCGTTGAAAAACCAGGATACCCGCTTTACGCGACTCAGGTGCCGGGTGGGAAGTTGTACGCCGAGAGATGGGCCGTGAATAAGTTCATCCTGCGATTTGACTACATCTACGAGATGTTCCAGGTGACCAAGCTGGATTTCCAGTTCATCTGCATGTGTGCGATGTATTTGAACTACTTCATCAGGGTCGAGAACATTAAATATATTAGCGTCGCGGACCCATTCTATATGCACGAGAGCTTCTTGGCAGTTTGCAAAGAGCATTGTGACTATGTGAGCAAGTACCTTGGCGAATTCATGATCTCTAATAAGGACAAGGAAGTGATTCTCTTGCCTTATGATCCCACGTAAGTCATCCGCACATATCCTTACGTAAGTGTTAATCATTCCTTCATAAGCATGGATGCTATTTTGAGGTGTACTTAATTTGCGCAGCAGGGGGGCGGGGTCCTCATCGTTCTGTCCCCAGAATACTCCCATGCGATGTACTTGGACTCATCGAAGAACCTCAGGAAAAAGGATGACAAGCATATAAAGAGTTTTCTCGATAGTGCCCTCTTAACCTTCAGCCTGTCTGGTGGATATATCAAGGTGAAAAAGTACAGGAATCGCGGGCTGGCTTTCGGTCATAAGACCAACTTCTGCTGTATCCAGCAACCGCACACCGGTATGGTTGATGGATTCTACCTCATGCATCACCTACTCGAGTACAGAATGGATAATCAACGCCTTCGCATGTCACCTACTACCAACGATGCCGAGATTGTCAGCTGGGCCACAAGCATAGGAAGGACACCAGATCATCGAATTAGAGCTGAGTTTTATCACGTATAGTGTGAAATTGCCCAAGTGATCATGAAGCAGGTCCTCGAACCAACAGGGATGTTCTACCATGGGCCAATCACGCGGGAAGATGTCCGAGCACTGCTAATCGCTCAGCGTCTAGACCTGAAGCCTTTCAAGAAGCTCGGGTGCTTCCTCCCTGACTATGAAGATTGGACCGCCGACATGGAGGACTGATTGTTGATTACAATGTGTCACTACTATCTTTCTATGGCAAAACTTTGAATTTATGCACGGCAAAACTATGTGATGTAACTAAACCGTGGTCCTAAACTAGCGTAGATCGCTCTAGTTAATTATTTTGGGTATGAGGAACTTCGTCATTTATGTTTACTATTGGTTGCCTGTATTTTGCTAATTATGCCTTCTTGTTTTCTTAAGTACATTATGTTGCATATTATTGTTCAATTCATCAACTCACGATGCAGGTACATAGATCAGAGATGGCGAAGGACTGCTACGCTGTGTACGTTGGGAGGGTTCCAGGAGTCTACGACCACTGGCCAGCCGCTCAGGCCCAGGTGCACAGGTACCCTGGTGCTAGCCACAGAGGGTTCGATAGCAGAGCCGAAGCGGAAAGTAGTTACTTGAGGTGGACACTCCAGCATGAGCAGGGTCCGGACCACTGGTACTACATAGTCATGCTCTTGCTCATGTTGATCGCTCTTCTATTCTACATCATGGTTTAGATAGTGCTGATGAAACTTGGGTGCGCACCATGACCATGCAGTTGCACTTATTCGAGACATAACATTATCGCACTTGTGTATTGCTATTTTCGAGATGTGATGATATTTGTGTTGAATGATGATGATGATGATGCTATGACGAAACTACTGTATGTCTATGATATGATGAGAATAGTGTATGTTTAGTATGATCTAATGAAACTATTTATAGAGCCTGTATAAATACATCACAAATACGTAGAGGGGAAAAATCTGTGAAAGCAAGAACATTAGCAGTAGCGCTAGAAAGAACCTAGCAGTAGCGCTGCCTTAGCAGCATCGCTTCATGTGAACAAGCGCTACAAAGAGTCATCAGTAGTGCTACTCCTGGAAGCGCTACTGCTAACAATACTTACCAGTAGCATAGCCCATAAAAGCGCTACTGCTACAACTTAGCTGTAGCGTGCTAGCAGTAGCGCTGGATCCAGCGCTGCTGCTATGCATATTTCAAGCGCTACTACTAGGGTTTTCTCTAGTAGTGGAACTTTACACCTTCATGTACAAGTGTGCTCAGGTGGAGGAGGGGAGGAAACTACCTGGAGAAGAAGATGGCGTCGATGTCGACTCAGAGGATGACGACGAGGCCACCAGTCAAAAGAAGCAGGGCAGGAAGCACAACAAGAAGTGCAAGGATAAGGCTGTGCTGGCCGTTGAGGGATTGGGCACGCCTAGTACCGGCAAGAAGGGCAAGGCTAAATCCCCCAGCAAGGAAGTTGCCACGTGCACTGATTGCTGGGAGGCTGCGGCTGCCGAGACGGCTGGGAAAGGTGATGGGTCGTATTGCAAGATTCATTGGACCAAGGTCCACAATCTCCAGGAATGTCATCAGGTTGACTAGATCGTCAAGAAGTAGAGGGATGAATATGAGAAACGTGAAGAAAAAGGCCAGAAAGGCGCTGGCGGGAAGGGCCGAGGCAGTGAAGTAAATCACTGTGGCAAGCATCTTCGGAACAAAGGAAAACCCTCTAGGGGCTGGGAGAAGGAGGATTGCAATGATGAAAGCAATGCAGGGGATGAAGAGGAAACCAGCTAGCAGGAATTCCAGAAGGCCACTGACGCCGTGTGCATTGATGGGGGTGCATCTCAGCACTCCTCTCACCGCCAACTTAAACGGTTGGCGCGTGAGATCAATGTCATGGAGCTAACGGTAGAATCTCGGAAACTGCTCAAGTGGTCACGCATGCCCATCATCTTTGATGAAGAGGACCATTTGGACCACACCATCGTGGTAGGATGCTTGTCGTTGTTTGTTTCACCAACGATCCGCAACCTCAAAGTCACAAAGATGTAGGTTGACGGCGGGGCCGAGTTGAATCTGATTTCCCCAAAGGTCATCAGCAAACTTCAAATAGCATAGGAACAACTCAAAGTCACGAGCACGTTTCGAGGAATCAACCCCGGGAGGAGTCATCCTAAGGGAAAGATCACGTTGCCAGTGACATTCGGAGGAGAGTTGAACTACTGGACTGAGAAGGTTGTGTTTGACGTGGTCAACCTCCCCCTGCCATACAATAGAATCCTTGGAGGCCCAGCTCTGGCAAAATTCATGGTAGCATCCAGTATGTGTCGGTGCAAACAAACCCTGGTTCTGTTGACCAACCGTGCATAGTCACAAGATCAAGATTGAAGCACCAACTTGAGACAAAGATTAGAGAACCAAGAGATTTGGAGAGCCAACATGTAGCACAGATGGACCAAAGTTGAGCCTAAGAAGCAAGGTATCAGCAAGAGAAAGCCCTCCCTTGCTGGGCAGGTGAGCCCGGCATGGGGCAAGGCCAACACCAGAAGCGAGCTACCAAGGCTCCCCGATAGAGTCTGCTATGGTCCGCGGGGGAAGAATAGCCCCACCGACCACTGAAACACGACTCACGTCATCAATTAGTGCGGTGTCGAGCCGCAAGATGATTAAGTGGTAGCCATTCGCCACATGGCAGCCATTTCATACAAAGAAGCCTAAAGATGACACATGTCCTGTGACGTGTCAAGAGAGTAGATGCGGAGCTGGGAAGATAGCCTGGCTGGCCTTGCCGGGTGCCCAGTGATGTGACACTAAGCGGTGCATTTAATGCGCCCTGTCAGCCCATGGAGTTAGGTATGATAGCACTGTTTGCTATCATATCAGTGGATAATGACCACTTTGCCACTGTGGTGACCCCTTAATCTATAAATGGAGGCCCATGGCCCTCATAGGGAGGGTTTAGAAGGTTGGAAAGTTGACAACCCCAAGCCACCACATACACGTAGTCGCCTCGGGCAAACCTTGCCGGGCAGGTGTACTACACATCACCACATCCATTCCTCCATCAATCTACTAAAGCAGGAGTAGGGTCTTATGCCTCGCGGCGGCCCGAACCTGGGTAAATCGATTTTGTGCTCTCTACAGTGTGGCCGTACGCTGGTGTGCTCTTTGTCCAACGCGCCATCCCCCTGCCGAACCAACAAGGGGCCACCCGGTCTCATAGGTGGTCGCGGAAATCCCGCGACATCTTTGGCACGCCAGGTCGAGGGAACGCTTGCACGAACCTGAAGGTGTACACCACGCGTCATCTTCATCGGCATTTTCATCCTCGACGGCGACATCGACCATGGCGCCCAAGAAGAAATCTGGCACCTCAACCCATCCATCAACCTTGAAGGCTCCTCCGCCTACGGCTCGCGAGGACGTAAACTCCGCTGGGGGCATGGTTGGAGCAGGTGGCACTGTTACCACCTCCCCCGCGCCCGACACGGGGGCCAGAGATAGGGGAGGAGAACAACACCAGTAGCGTCTCGACGGTCAAGCTCTGCAAGGTGCGGCCAAGGGGGTCACTCTGTCTGTGCCCCTCTTCTTGCTGATGAGCACATCAACAGCAACGGTGTTCAGTCCGGAGCGAGCCATCGCCCTCCGGTCGCCCCCATCGTAGGAGCAGCCGCGGCGCACGCGCCTCCTCCAGGACGAGCCAACCAGGCCACTGTGTTCAACAGATCTGTTGGTCTTCAAGCACCACCGCCGTGCGATCCCGCTGCCCCGGTGGTTGCCCCACCGCAGCGTGGGCGCGACGCCGTCGCTGTCACCACTGGCACCATCCGGAGCCAGGAGATGGTGCGGTCGACGTCGTCGACATCCATGCCAAGCACGACCACGAAGGCCACAGCGCAAGCTTAGTTATTACTGAGGTTCCCATCAGCAGCCGAGAAGATGGATTAGTGGCGTGCCACCATCCAGAGCCTGCTCGGTTTTGCCGAAGCTAGGGATCACGGCGAGCTTGCCCACGACAACCTCCCCAAGCAATAGCCATCGTCCGAGCCGCTAGCCGTACGAAGGGGGCCTTCCCCACGGGTCTATCCCCGCCACGGCAACTGGCAAGGACGCAGCAGAATCAAGACCCTGAAGACGTCTCTATGGCCTCTTCTGACCCTCGAGCACGTCCAGGCCAACGTCGAACCCTGGAAGATAGGCAACAAGGGAATACATGCGTCATAGCCGAAAGGCGCCTCAACGATCCCTGCTAGGCTGATGGGTGTGACCGCCTCAACGTCGACGAGCCTATGCTCAGTGTTGGTGGGTGCCTAACTTTGAGGTTGGCTGCCCTGCCTTTACACGAGAGCTGCGGCAAGTCCGTTGGCCGTCCGTTCGCACGTTCAAGCCTGATATACCTAAGAAGTATGACGGGTTAACCCTCCAGTCGTACATCCGGGTACACCATCGTTGTTCAGGTTGCCGGGGAAAGAGATGAGAAGGTGTTCGCCAACTACTTCCATTTGGCCCTCAAGTCCAGTGTGAGGTCTTGGCTGATGCACCTGCCGGAGAACTCCATTTCGTCATGGGCAGACCTGTGCCACGAGTTCATCGGTAGCTTCACCTGTGGCCACAAAGAGCCCGGCAGGCCCAGTGACCTGCAGCTTCTCCAGCAGAAGAAAGGAGAAACCCTTCGTAAGTATTTGTACAGATTCAGTAAAGTTCATAGAAATATTCCAAATATCCATCCGACAACTATTATAGCAGCTTCCTAGTCCAATGTACGCAACCACCGTATTCGTTCCAAAATGAACGTGCAGTTGCCCAAGACTATGAAAGAACCATATACACTGGTAGACAAATGTACCCGGATGGAAGAACGAAGGAAGCTGCCCGGAGAGGAAGATTGCATTTATGTTGATTCAGAGAATGAGGATGAATCAACCATTCTGAGGAAGGGCAATAAGCGTAGTAAGAAGCCAAGAGACCAGGCAGTGATTACTGTGGAAGGTTTTGGCACACCTAGTACCGGCAAGAAGGCCAAGGCTGAGGCCCCTAGCAAGGAAGCTGCCGCGTGCACTGCCAGCCGGGAGGCTGCTGCCATGGAAAAAGTTAGGAAAGGTGATGGGCCATACTGCAAGATCCATCAGACCAAAGGCCACGACCTTCATGATTGTTATCAAGTTGAGCAGCTTGTCAAGAGACAGAGGGTAGAATATGATAAGCATGAGAAGGATAAAGTTTGGAATGTTGCTGGCGGTAAGGGCTGAGGCGGTGAAGCAAATCGGCCCGGCAAGCCCTTTCGGAACCAAGAAAACCCGCCAAGGGCCGAGAGAAGGAAACATGTGATGATGTCAGTGATGGAGGGGATGAAGAGGAAACTAGTGAGTAGGAATTTTAGAAGGCCACTGACGCCCTATGCATTGTTGGATGTGCATCATTGCCAGCCTCTCATCGCCAACTCAAGCGATGAGCACGAGAGGTCAATACTATGGAACCAACGCTAGAGGCCTAGAAGCCACTCAAGTGGTCCCACACGCCCATCATCTTTGATGAGGAGGATCACCCTTGCTGCACCATGGTGGTAGGGTGTTTGGCATTGTTGGTCTCTCCAACAATTCGCAACCTCAAGGTCACAAAGATGTTAGTGGATGGCAGGGCCGGGTTGAATCTGATTTCCCCAGCAGTAGTCAGCAAGCTTCGGATAGGAGAAGAGGAGCTAGAGGCCACCGACAGGTTTCAAGGAGTTAACCCCCGCAGGAGTCATCCTAAGGGGAAGATCACGTTGCCGGTGACGTTTGGGGGGAGAGCTGAACTTTCAGACTAAGAAGATCAAGTTTGATGTGGTTGATCTCCCCCTGCCGTATAATGAGATTCTTGGATGACCGGCCCTGGCCATGTTCATGGCAGCATCCCACTATGCTTACAACACCCTCAAAATGCCTGGTCCATTGGGAGTCCTCACTATCCCGTCAGACGAGAAGGATGCAATTATCTATGTGGACACGATGTATCGGGATGCAGTCGCAGCAGAGGCTACGGCGGCAGCAGTTCTCGCCAAGGAAAGCAAAGGAAAGAAGAGGGATTGTATGACCTCCGGCAAGGTGTCCAAAAAGCATGCCCCCTCCGAATGCATGACACCCATTGACGACGTGCCGGAGTGTTGCAACAGCAAGAGATCCAAGGTTGCTGCACCCCAAGTAAAGAAGTTCCCGGTAGGGCTGACTGGCGTTGATGACAAATAGGAAAGTGCGCTCGTTGCCTTCCTGCAAGCGGATATCGTTGTGTTTCCTTGGCAACCATCTGATATCCCTGGTGTTCCCAGGGAGGTAATTGAGCACCACCTTGCTGTCTTCCCACATGCCCGACCCGCCAAGCAGCAGCCTCATCTAATGTCCATTCAAGGGGGGAGAGTGAGAATAGCCTCGCAAGGCCAGATATATATTGGGACAAAGAAGAGCACGACAATGAATACAACCCCAAGGACGCGCCAAGGAAGAAAGTGGTGCAGCGCCCAGTGTACTTCGTTAGCTCCCTATTGTAGGGGGCTAGATCTAGGTACTCTGGTGTGCAAAAGTTGATTTTGGCCTTGTCATGGCCTCAAGGAAACTGCGCCACTACTTCCAAGCCCATGAGATCATGGTTGTCACCGACTTTCCTTTGCAAAGGATACTCCGAAACCCTGAGGCTACCGGAAGAATAATGGAGTGGGCATTGGAGTTATCCAGCTTTGGCCTGAGATTTGAAAGCACACCAACAATTCAGAGAAGGGCATTGGCACGGTTTATTGCAGAACGGATGCCAACCCCTAATGAAGAAGTGCTGGAAACAATTCTTCCCGGCAAGAAAGCACCCCAAGAATGGATCATGCATTTTGATGGTGCCTTCTCCCTACAAGGTGCAGGGGCTGGCGTGCTTCTTATTACTCCCACTAGAGAGAGCACCCGAGGTACGTTGTCCAGATGCATTTTCCCCGGGAGGAGGCGACCAACAATACAACAAAGTATGAAGGGCTCCTTGCCGGGCTCAGGATTGCCACTGAATTGGGAATCAAGAAACTGATCATTCGAGGAGATTCACAACTTGTGGTGAGACAGGTCAACAAGGATTACCAAAGTCCATTGATGGAGGCATACGTTGAGGAAGTGAGAAGACTGGAGGAGCGCTTTGATGGATTGCAAACAGAGCACATACCCCGTGCGGAAAACATCCTTGTTAATTATCGGTCAAAGTGCGCTACGCAAAAGCTTCCTGTGGAACCAGGAACTTTTGTTCTCCAGATTACATAGCCTTCCGTATGCCGGGAAACAATGGCCCGGAAAAGGAGGAAATTGGACTCTAGTAAGCCTCTCCCGGTAGAGCCTCCCGAGGCTCATGGCAGGGACCCTGCCGGAAACAACTCCCCTTTGATTGCCGGGCTACAACCTCCTGTCGGGCCACGGGTCCCTGCGGTCGAGGAACGCGCTCCCTCAAATGAGGAGGTGCCGCTAGTCCTTGTTGCTGAGCCCTACTTGGGAAAGGCACATAGTCCACTTCCTCCAAACCAGAGAACTTCTCGAAGAGCAAGAAGAAGCAGAAAGAGTAGCTCGAAGGGCCAGTATGTATCAGTTTGTCGATGACACACTATATAGAAGGAGGCCCAACGGTGTGAAATTGAAGTGCATTTGCTGGGAAGAAGGAAAGGAACTGTTGGCAGAAATACACAAAGGCATGTGCGGCTCCCACATTGGATCAAGGGCGTTGGTTGGGAAATCATTCTGACAAGGATTCTATTGGCCCACAACCCTCCAAGATGCGGTCGAGCTAGTCACCAAATGTGAAGCCTACCAGTTCCATTCCACGGACATCCATCTACGTGCTCAATCTCTTCAGACAATCCCTTTGTCATGGACGTTTTTGGTCTGGGGGCTTGATATCCTCGGCCCTTTCCCCCGAGCTGCCGGGGGCTTTGAAATCTTGTTTGTTGCAATCGACAAGTTTACAAAGTGTCCGGAAGTAGAAGCCATGAGAAAGGTGATTGCTTAGTCAGCTATCAAGTTCTTGAAAGGATTGGTGTGCCACTTCGGGGTCCCTGCCCAGATCATCACCGACAATGGCACCCACTTCACGAGTCCCGCCTTCATGCAATATGTTCATGCCCTCGGAAGCAAGATCTCATTTGCCTTTGTTGCACATCCCAGAAGCAATGGACAAGCTGAGAGGGCGAACACTAAAGTGTTGCGTGGACTCAGGAAGAGAACATTTGATAAGCTGTAGAACTGTGGCAGGTGATGGATCGACGAGCTGCCTGTGGTTCTTTGGTCCCTCAGAACGACACCGAATCGAGCTACCGGGCAGACTTCCTTCTCCCTAGTCTACGGGGCAGAAGCAGTTATCCCTAGAGAACTCATTTACGGGTCACGTCGAGTGCTTGCCTATGATGAAGTAGCGCAGGATCAGCACCGGCGTGACGACGCTATGCTTCTTGAGGAGAACCATCTCCGGGCTACTATGTGTGCTGCACACAACTAGCAAGCCATGCATCGCTATCACAGCCGCAGGGTTCACGCCCGGTGTTTTGAGGAAGGCGACCTTGTGCTTAGGCGCGTTCAGACCGCCAAGGGTGCAAACAAGTTGACGCCAAAGCGGGAAGGCCCTTATTGGGTAGTATAAGCTAGCAGACCTGGCGCAGTCCGTCTGGAGACTGGAGATGTCATTCGATTGCAAAACTCATGGAATATTGAGCATCTCCGCAAGTTCTACCCATAAGGCGCGGCTGTCAGGCCCTGCCGACACCCTCCCTTTTGTACATGCCTTGCCTTAGTTGCATGTAACCCCTTGTACAAAGCTAGGCGCAGACCCTGAGCAACAGAGAAATAAATGGAGTGCTGGGAAGGCCCCCAACAAGTTGCATGCATGCATAAGCATTTCATGAGCATCGCATGTTCATGTAGATAAGATTGCATCTGGCATAATTTTCATATGCATAAACTGCAGGCTCCTACCGAGGACTTGGTTCCGAAGTGGAGATGGAAAGATAAGCCTACACTGCGATCTTTGGCAAGCCAAATAGATAAGTTCTTTCTCTGATACATATGTGTTCTGTAAACAAGGACTTGTGCATAAGAAAACCTTGCCGCCTTTTGAAACTTAGTTTCTCCCATTCCTTGACTCGAACGTTGCTTCGATCAGGATGGTCGCACTGGCCTTTGGTGAAAAAAGATTGGCAGGGGGCTGGTCCCTCTTCACGATTTGTGCCCGATAGGCCTAACTCCGCAGCAACAAAACTAAGGGTACCGGCAGGGTATCCTGCTAGGGGAAAGTAGTTTACTTAAAAGTATAGAGGCGTTCTACCTCTCCACAGACATGTTATGTGCACGAGTCCCTGAAAAGGTTTATGTTTGTCATTAATATGTTGATCAAACAAGTACTGATCTTACAAGACACAAACATGGATTCAAGAGATTACATAATTTGAACTAAAATTTGGCAAGTGCCTGTAGATTTAAGATTGAAAAAAGATAAGTGCCCCGTGATGCCCTTTCTTGTCCCTCTCCCCCTAGGCACTATGGTAGGAGGTGAAGAGGGCAAAAGGAGTGCCTGGGCAAATCCCAGCCTGACCCCATCGAGCTCTAGGAGAGGTAGCGCAGTGGAGGCGAGAGGGCACAGACGAAGGAGATGGTGAAGAGATCAGCGGAGCAGACCCGTCGACCACAACCACTAGGGCCAGCAGGACGCGGCAGGGCGAACATAGTTCCAGCCCGCGAGGAAGCCTGTCGGGGTGCAGCTGGAAGGCTGCTAGAGGAGCCGGAGGCGCCACCTCCACCCTTGCTCCGAACCACCCGGCAAATCACCTTCCCGGAGAGGAGGTGTAGATGCAGATGGTGCTGCCGCTGCCTGATGGTGACGGTCCGGCTAATGCTCAGCCAGGGTCAGAGTCGTCGCCCTCCGAGTCGATGCCATTGTCATCGCCATCAGTTTCCTTCTCATCGCTATCGCTCAAGGAGGAGCTTTCTTCATTGGTTGAGCTCTCCATGTAGAACCCTAAGCAAGCACCCGAGCTCTCAAAAACTTTGATGGAAAGGATACCATCGTCCATTAAATTAAAATCGAGGACGTACCCTTCCGACAAGCTATGGGCATGAGCAAAAGTCTTCCAGCCTCGACGAAAATACATGACATGAGGGGCGGGGAAATCTACATCCACCTGTATGCTGCCATTCCCGCAACCCCTCATGTGCAGCCTCAACGCTCGTGGTTGCTCGAGCTCCATCACCCTTGCAAATGGAGTAGGAAGGAAGAGGCTGCCGTGCGAAGGCTTATATAGCCGATGACAAACTCTAGAGGCTGGTCTCCAACGTGGCCCTCCAATGGAGGATGAGCGTCTGATGGGGTGCGATAAGGGCACCGCCCCGTCCTCCTCCTCCTCGGGCGCCACGACGACCACGGCCTCATCCTATCCCTCCCCCTTTCATGGCGGGTTCCACCCCCGCGTTGTTAGGAGGAGGAGGGAGACGTTGTCGAGCAGAAGCTCTCGTCGCCACCACTGGAGCACCACCGTGTCATCGTCCTCTCTCAATGTTGAGCAAAGAAAGTTTGAGGAAACAGAGAAGGATAGTGTGTGAGCAAACACACCGCTGCTGCCCCCTTTTATAGGGGGACGAGGTAGGGGCTGGCTTCTCATTCAGGAAGCAACCACCCCGCTACCCCAATACGGCTTCCCCATGCCTTGAATGGCTCTGGGAATCAGAGCCGACCATCTGCGCCAACCAACAACGCCTGGTTTCTTCCATGGTACCCGTACCCGCGCCCTCCACATCCGCCACCTACCCTACGCAATGCATGAAGTACATGTGGCAGATACTCCCAGGGTGGGAGGCAAGTGGGATAGCAGTTTATACCCTGTGATCATGGGGTGTGGGCGATCCATGGGTCACGATCTGGATTTTCCCATAACGTTCAACACAACGTGTAGGAAAATCGGAAATTGGCCCGGGCTCAGGTTAATGAAGAAGCAAAGAAGATCTCAAGGGGCCAGCCACCTCTATGCCCTTGCCTGTGTATTGGTTAGGGCCTACCCAGACAACGCCCGACAGTGCGTTCGAGCCAGGCTCGGGGGCTCCTGTCGCTGCAACAAACGCTGGGTCCATTGCCCAGATTGTGCACAACTCCAAGAACAAGATTACAGTAGCAAGAAAGGATCAAAGTGCGAGGGGTCAGTTCTTTGAAGGATCAAAGTGCAGATCAAGGAGACCAAGACTAGCCAGAGAGACAAGATACCACTACAGGGAGAACCACCCTTGCTGGGCAGGCAAGCCTGGCAAGGTTGGGGTTACCCCTGAAGCAAACCTCCAAGATCGCCCCAGGAGACCTGCCAGGCCTCGCTGAGGCAAACCACTCCACCACACCACCTCACAGTGATGCACGTCGTCGGTCAGTGCAGTGTCAAGCTCCTAAGTGACTAAGTGATTGCTTCCGGCCACATGGCAGCCACTTCCTATAGAAAATATCTCCAAACGACACCCGTCCTGAGACGTGTCAAGCAAGCAGGTGCGAAGCTGGCAAAACAGCCCAACAAGGCCTACCGGGCATGCTCTGATGTAACACTAAGTGGCACATTTAACTCACTCTGTCAGCATGCAGAGTTAGGTACGATAGCACTGTTTGCTATCTAATCAGTATGCTAAGACTGATTTGCCACTGTGGTGACCCCTTCATCTATAAAAGGAGGCCCATGGCAACCATAGAAAGAATTCAGACCCTCACACATTCATACGCGCGTAGCCACTCTTGCCTGAGGAAACCCTGTCGGGCAAGAGCTCTATGTTTTACACCATTTTCCACCATCAATCCACCAAAGAAGGAGTAGGGTTTTACGCCTCGCGGCGGCCCGAACCTAGGTAAAACTGCCCATGTGATCTCTTCAATAAGTTGCTTTTAGGAACTCATACTCTTGCTCTGAATTAAGCTTCTCGAAGCGTAGCTTCTCATGAGTCCTTAGGAGCTCTCTATGATCCTCTAGAGTTGTTTCATGAGCTAATTTAAGATTTTTTAGTTCTTTAGTTAGTCGCTCAATCTCCTTCTTATCATTGTCATTCATTTCATCTTGACTAGCATGATTACTAACAAGTTCATCATAGTTTTCATCACTAGTGTTTTCAACAAGTAAATCATCGTCACCTAGCAAATCATGTTCATCACTATTAAAATCAACATACTCGGGGCGTGATACCTCAGGGCCTTTAGACATGAAGCATCTTATAATTCCTTCATTTGGTGAGTCAAATATGTCCTAGGAGTTGGATGACACAAGTGCAAGACCGGCAACACCTTTTGTCGCGGTAAAACACGGCCACCTATAAGGCCATCGACCCCTTGTTGTTCGGCAAGGGGGAAGAGCACATTGCACAAAGAGCGGAGGGCATAGAGCAGCACGACAGCATTGACACGGGTAGTTTTTACCCAGGTTCGGGCCGCCGTGCGGCATTAAACCCTACTCCTGCTTTGGTGGATTGATGTATGGACCGTCTGGAAATGGAGCGCTCTTTCCCGGGAAGGTCGCCTTGGGATGAGAGCAGCTACGCGTGTATGAGTGTACAGGGGTCCGAATTCCTTCTAAGGTAGCCACGGTCCTCCTTTTATATGTCAAGGGGTTATCACAATGGAAAAACAGTCATTATCGCGTGATTAGATAGACATAGTGCTATCATACCTAACTCTGTAGACATGACAAGGCACATTAAATGCGCCGCTTAGTGTCACATCATGGGGGTAGCCCGGCAAGCCTTGCCGTGCCATTCAGCCATCTTCTTGCATGCCTATGTGACAAGTCCCTGGACGCGTGTCATTTGGAGGTGATTTCCTTCAGAAATGGCTGCCACATGCCAAATAACAACCACTTAATCACTGGGGGGCTCAACACTGCACTAATAAATGACTTGCGTTGCTGTGAGGTGGAGCGGTGGAGCCATGGCGGGGTGTTTTGCCCTCAGCGCCCCCGGCAAGCTTGACGGGGGTGTCCTAAGGCTTGTCGTTGGTGGTGGCCTCGACCTCGCAAAGCCCGCCTGCCCGGCAACGGAGGTTCTTCCTTAGTGATATCTTGCTCCTTTGGTTGGTCTTGGTATTCTTGATTCGCCCTTTGATTTCCCAAAGAGCTTATCTCTTCTGCTTGGTCTGGTCACAGATGTTGCAACATTGCTCTTAAGCATGTGAGCAGTGTAGGCAACACACGCCTGGGTTTTGTTGCACTGACAGGAGCCCCCCGGGCCTGACCCGAATGCACTGCCAAGCGTCATCTGGGTAGGCCCAGTCTAGTACACAGGCGAGAGGATTGCGGTATCTCGCTTTTAAGATCTTCTTTGCTTCTTCATTAACCTGTGCTTGAGTCAGTTTCCGGTTTTCCCATGCGTCATGCAAGATGTTGTGGGGAAGTTAATGAGCCACGATTCATAGAATACCCACGTCCCATGTTCATGGGGCGATAGCTGCCATTCCACTATCTTCCCCACTTCTGGCATTTCTGCCACGTGTGCCGCATGCATTGCACCGGGTTGGTGGCGAACACGAAGAGCACGGAAATGCATGCCATGGTAGAAATTCGGACGCCATGGATTGGCGCAAAAGCGTCAGCTTCGATTCCACGAGCCGTTGTCTGCACGGGAGGGAGCCGAATTGGTGGAGCGGGGCGGCTGTTTCTCCTGAGTGAGGGGCCAGCCCCCTGCCTCATTCAACTTATAGAAGAGGACGTGGGCTGGGGTGCAGGCTCACACCTATCTCCCCCTCTTTCTTCTGGTGTTTTTTCTTCATCATGGTGAGGGGAAGAGGATAGAGTGGTACCCCAGTAGTGGCAACGAGGGATTTTGGTCGACAGTGCCTCCCTCCTCCCATTGGGGAGGCGGAGGCGGAGCCCATCGCTAGGGGAGTCACGAGGACGGGGCGATGCACTGATCGCACCTCCTCCGGAAATTCAGGGCCCGAAGGAAGGCCACGTTAGAGATGAGCCACTAGAGTTCATCGTCAAGTTATAGAGGCAAGGGGCCCGATCTTATGATGAGATGATAACTATCGATTTGGTGGAGACGACTTTGACGATCCGACTACAAACGTGCGACAATGTTGTGCCTTAGCAATCGCTAAACCAATTGCGAGAGGTTATCGACCACGCCGGAGCACGATCAACCTGACCACGAAGGTCTATTCCTGCAAGTAATCAAAGAACAAATTAAGCAATCTGAATATTGCGAATATGGATGAAGTATTGATAAAAGTGGGGTTTCATAAGCGATCTTGGTATGGTCGTTGGACACAAACGAAATACAAGAAGTTGCAGCGATGGCTAGCTTTTAACTAAATAAAACCCAAAGTCTAAACGACGCCCTAAGGGTTGTATATATGGAGGAAGAGGGGGGAATTTCGTAGCCCTTTGGGGAGGGGTCCGAAACCAACCCTATCTCTTGTTTCCCCACACATATAAACTCTAAAAACAACCTATACTTATGTATTTTGAAATTACATGGGCCTGGCCCAGTAATAAGGTGACGCAACACCTATTATAGCCTCTGGACGAAATTTGTGAAGTGGCATCTTGTATATTTCGTCCAAGACTTCATGCACTCATTATGGTGGCTTCAAAGTCCTGAAATCATCACTTGAAACTATGTTCTTGTTTCCCTCGCGCATGCCATCATCTCCATGCTTGTTCTTTCTCCAATGTTCATCCTTCTCCAAGCTAGGCCCTTCATTTGTAAGCAAAACAAATGTATCCAATTTAGGCAGCATGATATTCTCATGAAGATTAGAATCATTACTGAGAAATGAAAGTACCTGGTAATTTAATTGGCATGCACGAGCCCTAGTAATTGGTCCAGTATGTATAGTAGCAGGGGTTGTGGGTGTAACAATGGTATTGATGTCCTCATCATCCTCCCTTTCTTGAAATGAAGTCATCCTCGATGGAAGCTCATCTTCCTCACCCAAATAAGGCTTAAAATCTGCAATGTTAAAAGTGGGACTAACCCCAAAATCAGCAGCCAGCTCAAGTTTATATGGATTATCATTTATTTTCTCTAACACCTTAAAAGGACCATCAACACGTGGCATTAGATTTGATTTGCGCAAATCAGGAAGTCTATCCTTACGCAAATGTAACAAAACAAGATCTCCAGGTGCAAACACAACATGTTTTCTACCCTTATCTCTAGCAAGTTTATAATTAGCATTCATACGCTCCATGTTTCCCCTAGTTAACTCATGCATTTTTAAAATCAATTCAGCACGTTGTTTAGCATCAAAATTAACCTTCTCCGAGGATGGAAGAGGCAAACAATCAATATGTGCAAGAGGTAGGAAACCATACACAATTTCAAAAGGGAACATCTTAGTACTAGAATGCAATGAACGATTATAAGCAAATTCAATATGTGGCAGGCATTCTTCCCATATTTTCTTATTGTTCTTCAAAATAGCCATAAGCATAGTAGACAAAGTTCAATTGACTACTTCAGTTTCTCCATCAGTTTGGGGGTGACAAGTAGTACTAAAAAGCAGTTTAGTCCCCAACTTAGCCTACAAACATCTCCAAAAGTGGATAATAAATTTAGTATCACGATCTGACACAATAGTATTTGGCACACCATGCAAGCGAATAATTTCACGCAAGAAAAAATTAGCAACATTAACGTCATCATCACTTTTATGACATGGTATAAAGTGTGCCATTTTGGAAATCTATCCACGACAACAAATATGCTAACCCTCCCCTTATTTGTTTGAGGTAAACCTAAAACAAAGTCCATAGATATATCCTCCCAAGGAGCAATAGGTACAGGTAACAACATATATAAACCATGAGGATTGAGTCATGACTTAGCTTTTTGACATGTAGGGCAGCTAGCAACAAAACGCTCAACATTCCGTCTCATCTTCGGCCAAAAGAAATGTGTAGCAAGTGCGTCCTACGTCTTCTTCACGCCAAAGTGTCGCATTAATCCTCCTCCATGTTCCTCCTACAACAACAAAAGAGGAATGGAGCTAGCTAGAATGCATACCTTGTTAGCACGGAACACAAATCCATCATTAACGATGAACTTGTTCCACGTTCTTCCTTGTTTACAATTCTGCATTACATCTTTAAAATCAACATCATGCACATATTGATCTTTGATGGTCTCTAAACCAAATATTTTGTAGTCAAGTTGTGAAACCATATTATAGTGACAAGACAATTCATCAGCAATAACATTTTATTTACCCTTCTTGTGTTTAATGACATAAGGGAAAGTCTGAATGAATTCAACCCATTTAGCATGTCTATGATTCAGTTTAGCTTGACTTTTAATATTTTTCAAAGATTCAAGATGAGAATGTATAACAAATTCTTTGGGCCATAAATAATGTTGCCATGTTTCTGAAGTCCGAATAAGAGCATATAATTATTTATCATAAGTAGAATAATTCATACTAGGCCCACTCAATTTTTCAGAAAAGTATGCAACATGTTTTCCATCTTGTAATAACACCTCCTAATCCAATTCCACTAGCATCACATTCATGCTCAAAAGTCTTATTAAAATTAGTAAGTTGGAATAAAGGAGTAAAGAAACAATCAGGCTTCTTCCTGTGCGGTACCCCAAACAAAAGGAACATCCTTCTTTGTAAGATCATTGAGAGGTGTAACAATGGTGCTGAAATCTCTCACAAAATGCCTATAAAATCTAGCGATGCCAAGAAACCTCCTCACTTGTGTGACCGTTTTGGGCTGCGGCCAACTCTCAATAGCTTCAATCTTGGCTTTATCAACTTCAATTGCCAAGGGGGTAACAACATAGCCCAGAAAAGATACTCGGTCGGTGCAAAATGTGCACTTCCCAAGGTTACCAAACAAATATGCATCACATAGAGCAATAAAAACAACACATAAATGGTGCAAATGTTCCTCCAAATATCTGCTATAAATTAGTATATAATCAAAATAGACTACCACAAATCGTCCAACGAAAGCACGTAAAACTTCGTTCATTAATCTCATGAAAGTATTAGGTCCATTAGTTTACCCAAAAGGCATGAGTAACCACTCATATAATCCAAACTTATTTTTAAATGTTGGTTTCCATTCATCTCCCAATTTCATATGAATTCGATGGTATCCACTACGCAAATCAACTTTGGAGAATATTGTGGAGCCACTCAATTCATCAAGCATGTCATCTACCTAGGAATAGGATGACGATAACGAATAGTAATATTATTAATACCTCTACAATCAACACGCATACGCGACATACCATCCTTTTTTTTGAACTAGTATAATAGGAACAACACAAGGACTAAGAGATTCGCGTATATAACCTTTGTCGAGCTGCTCCTGTACGTACACAAGGAATAGGATTGGTACCGTATGGCGCACGGTTTGGCAGCGAAGCATCGGGAATTAAGTCAATCTGATGCTCAACCCCTCAAATAGGTGGTAATCCCAGTGGCACGTCTTGTGGAAAAACGTCAGCGAACTCCTACAAAATGTTAGTGACAGCAGGAGGTAAAGAGGAAGGTACATCCTCGAAAGAAAATAATGCCTCTTCGCACACAAAAGCATAGCAAATAGATTTGGTGGGAAGTAAACATGCACTTTTCATTTTAATTTCAGAAGCAACACTGTTGGCGTTCTGGGAATGGGTGTCCCCAGACTTGCCTGCCTGCGGCCTGCAGCATGGCTCAAGTGGGGGCCCAGCACGACCCATCTTCATCAGCTCAAGCTCAAGACCCTCGCGAGGGGCCAAGCCTCGCGGGGCGGACGACCGGAAGCTTCCTCAGAGGCAGCCTCATCAGGCAGGCTCGCGAGGAGGCGGAGAGATCAAGGAGGGGGTACCTCGCGAGGAGCCCGTGACGCAAGCCATGACGTTCGAGACTAGGCGGGCGCCAGGCGGGCGCTAGGTGTGCATCTCGTCCTACGGGAGAGATCTCCGCGCGCACCCCAGCGTTTGAACCTCAAGGGTCTGCCGGAACCCGAAATCCGACATTTGGCGCACCAGGTAGGGGTGCACCGGAATCTTTCTTCTGCTGTTCGCGTGTGATCTTCCGTCGTGTCCATGGCTGATGCTCGTCGGGCTCGCGCCGAGCGCAGGGCTGCTCTCGCCACCCGCGTCGCCCAGACGGCGCCCGTCGGCGGACGCCCTCGTCGTTCCCCGTCGCCTGCCGCCAACGCCGCCACCGGCCCGGCGGGGAACGAGCAGCAGGCCTCGTCCCAGCATCCTTCAGTATGGCGGGAGGGCCGCACCGCCACACCGTCGCTAACTCCAGCCGTTTCGTCATCCCACGCCCGTTGCGCCCCCACGGACGCGCACGCCGCGCTGCTCCTGGCAAGAGAGCTCTTGCACTATCGCCCTGTCGACGGCCTCTATGAGGACTGGCTCGCCCGCATCACCGAGCTCGTCAGTGCCGCAGGGGGCTCCCCCTTGCCGTCCTTCTCGCTGCCTCGCCCTCCATTCCACGCAGGAGGCAAGGATCAGGAGGTGCCTCCACCACCTCCTCCCCAAGAAGGCGCCCTGGCTCCAAGGCGCGCAGCCCCAGGGCGAGACCCTCCGCGTCCGGCACCTGCGCAGCAAGAAAGGAGCTGCCAAGAGATCCCTCGTCCCCAAGAAGGTGCTCGCGCGCTCCCAGCACAGGCATGCCACGATTGCGTCCCTGCACCTCCACGCCAAGACCCCGCGCTGCTCCAAGCGGCGGCGTGTGGTAATCCCAGGAGCAAGCCCACTACCAGCAAAAGGCACCGGTGGCCACAGTAGGCTGCCATGCTCTCACCCCCGAGCTACGCGGCGTCGCATGGACAGGCAATTTCAAGCCTGACCTGCCCCCTCGCTACGATGGCACGGCGGACCCCGCGGAGTTCCTACAGTTCTACGAGCTATGCATCGAAGCCGCCAACGGAGATGAAAGGGTCATGGCGAACTAGTTCCCCATGGCGCTCAAGGACGAGGCCCGCACCTGGCTCCTGAACCTGGCTCCTGGCACAATCTCCTCCTGGGATGAGATGCACACTCGCATCATCGCCAACTTCCAGGGCACTCGCGACCGGCCCCCGGCCGTGAGCGATCTGCGCCGCATCAAGCAGCAGCAAGGGGAAACCCTGCAGAAATACATCCAGCGCTTCAACAACGCTCGCCTCAAGATCCCCAAGGTGACTAAAGAAGCCATCATCTCGGCCTTCTCCGATGGCGTACGCGACATCAAGATGAAGGAGGAGCTAGCAATCCATGAAGACCTGTGCACATCCCTGGAGCTATTCAACTTAGCGACCAAGTGCGCCAGGGCTGAGGAAGGGCGCCTTTCCCTCCTTGAACTCCCGGCTGCCGACCCAGAAGAGAAGAATCCCAAGGCCAAGGACGTGAAGCGCAAGGGGGCTGCCATGCTTGCAGCGGAACCAGACACCAAGCAAGGCAGGGATCAGCCTGAGTCATCCAAGGGCAGCCGGTACTACGTGTACCACGACCTCCACACCCACAACACCAACGAATGTCAAGAGCTCAGGGCCGTGAGAGATGGGCGTGTCGGCCGATGCCCCGAGCGCAATGACAGGGGCTATGGCTGAGGAGGAGGAAGAGGTGGCGGACGATGAGAAGACCGTGGCCCTCGCCAAGGGTGGCATGACCGACCTTGCGAGGATCGCTGGCAGGACCAGCCTCGCGAGGGAGGCTGGAGAGATCAGCCTCGTGCGGATCGCCCGCACGGCAACGCAGGCCTTCGTCATCTGCCGCTACCGCCAAGGAGGAACGAAGACCAACATCAAGACGAGGGGGCTGGGGGCTTCCAGGAGCCGCACGCAATCGCTTGCATCTTGGGTGGAGCGCAGGCCCCAGCCTCATAGCGCATCTTCAAGCAGTTTGCTCGTGAGGTGAATGTAGTCATCCCTAAGCTTGAGGCCATGCGCCCTCTCAGGTGGTCTGCGTGCGCCATCATGTTCAGCTCAATGGATCAGCTCAAGTGCGCGGCAACTGCTGGAGTCCTCCCGATGCTTTGCTCCCTGGTCATCAGCAACGTGCAAGTCACTAGGACCCTCATTGACGGCGGAGCAGGACTCAACGTCCTGTCCGTCGAGACGTTCGTCAATCTCCAAGTGCCGTACGATCAGCTTCAGCCAACCAAGCCCTTCTCAGGAGTCACTGATGGTTCCACTGTTCAAAAAGGGCAGGTTCACCTTCCAGTCACCTTCGGGCAGCGCAACAACTACCGCACCAAGCTCATCGACTTCGACGTCGCCCACATCCGTCTGCCATACAACGCCATCCTCGGGTACCCAGCCCTGGCCAAGTTCATGGCAGTGACTCACCATGGATACAATGTCCTCAAGATGCCAGGAAGCGGTGGAGTCATCACTGTACCCTGTGAAGAAAGGGACACAGTGTGTTCACTTGAGCGTCCTTTCCAAGCTGTAGCAATCGAAGACCCGGACCACAGGAACAGAAGACTTCCCGAGGCGACCCCCAAGAAGAAAAAGGTTTCTCCTGACCCAAGCCATAAGGAGGCGGGCGCCTCCAGAGGTGTTGCGTCAGGATCTACACCCAATCAGGGAGCACCACCCTCTCTCGCATAGGAAGGCGTGCCCGGCGCCCTCCTCGGGCAGGGCTCGGGGGCTCTTTCTTGGAGAGCCACCGACCTTGCCAAGGTCATGAGGGAGACGCTCGGGCACCACTTGGAGGGGTGCTTCCAGGCACGTTTCCCTCAGGAAGGTACAAGGCAAGGAAGACCAAACCCTCAGGAGTTCATCGCAAGAAACACCCAGGAGCTACAAGAGTCGAGAGTCATGCGCGGCCGCCGCCGCCTGCCTACCGTAGCCCCACATCCAGGCGAGGATGGTGGGCTGCGAGTCTACGTCGACGTCCTAGGGCTCAACCGAGCCACGTCTCAGGAGCGCCTCTGGCCTTCACACATGGGCCGTTGCGAGGGTCCACCCCACAGCTATGTTCGCATGCCTTTCGGCCTACCGAACGCGGTCGCCACTCATCAGCGCCTGCTGAGGAGCATTCTGGAGGCCCAGGAGGTCAGGCATTGCGCGGTCCTGGCGGAGATGGAGATGGCCCTCGGAGACCCGCCTGTGCCCCCGGAGCCTCCCGAGGCTCCTGGGCCTGGGGGCTCATGAGGGTCGACGTCTTCATCGCTCATCGCCCGCTTCTTCAACATCACTTCATCTTCAACGGCACCAGGTGACATCTTTCTAAGTTCCATTTTTAGCTGGGAGCGCCCACAGGGCCGCATCATTCCCAGGTCACGTGGGTCCGTCCCTGCGGCATGTATCCATTTTGCTTACGCTCTTTACTTACCTTGTTGGGGGCGCCCCTCGGGCTGCATCGTCCCCGAGCTGCTCGAGCCTGGCCTAGTGGCGTTTGCTTTTCCCGCGTCTACTTAAAATGAATTTCCTCCTGCGTGCTTAATGTATCCGACCTAATCGCCTGCTCGATTGACGCCTACCTATGGAGCCGCTCGCTCTAGCACGACATTTGTGCACGGGTCTGTCCCTGCAACGCCGATAAATCTGAGTGGTTGAGCTCTGGCCGCGGCAGCCCCGCAATGCGCCACCTCACTAGGCCCTCAGTGCCCCAATCACTTCCCCAGAGCGACAAAGGTTGGCTGGCAACCGTAACGACAGGTCTTGTTTCTCTTCATGATTGGTGTGCAGGACCTACTCCAGGAGCAACGCTGGGGACGCCGCGAGCTGCCTCTCCCTCTCTCCGGCACGGACCGCTTGCACGTTAAAAGGGTGGCGCCCGAGCATCGCGACTCATGGGCTCCTACTGGCTCTCTAGCCCTCACCCCCTGGCCTTGACCCACGGCATCGCGACCTGTCATACCAGCGGTGGCTGGGCTCGCTCGAGGGCCGGGACCTGAGGACGTAGAGCATTAAGGAAAGTGCGGGGGAGCAGGAAGGAGCTCATGAGGACCTAATCCAGCAGCGCCTCAGCTGCCACCACTCGGGTCGGGCGCTCCATCGAGGAACTACACCAAACTCAAGAGATAAGTCACGCCCTTACAAGAGTTGGACCAATGCAGCGCCAAACCCTCGCCTGGTGCGGCTCTGTCATGGCGACATTGCCTTCCTTTATCGCCCAGCGAGGGCTACTTGAGCGCTAAAGGGGACCTCCCGAGCATCGCGACTCGGGGGCTCTTGCCGGACCTCGGGCTGCTCACCTCCTGGCCTTGACCACGGCATCGCGACCTGGCATACCAGCGACGTCTGAAGCTTGCCTGGGGACTGGGACCTGTCAGTGTAGAGTGCCAAGTCCTTGTGAGGATAGAAAGGGGGAGCCAAGCCGAGACAGGACAAGCACCTCACATTGATTCATATTAAGACATAATGTTCGCAAAAGACATGGCAGGCGCCTTACATACCCCCACGGGATGTTGCTTCGATTCCTTGCAGGGAACAAAAGTACTAATCCTAAGGAATGCTAATCGCCCGCACCTCCGCAAGGGACAACACAAGGACTAAGAGATTCGCGTATATAACCTTTGTCGAGCAGCTCCTGTACTTGATGCATAATCTCCTTCGTCTCCTTTGGATTGGTACGGTATGGCGCACGGTTTGGCAGCGAAGCATCGGGAATTAAGTCAATATGATGCTCAACCCCTCAAATAGGTGGTAATCCCAGTGGCACGTCTTGTGGAAAGACGTCAGCGAACTCCTACAAAATGTTAGTGACAACAGGAGGTAAAGAGGAAGGTACATCCTCGAAATAAAATAATGCCTCTTCGCACACAAAAGCATAGCAAATAGATTTGGTGGGAAGTAAACATGCACTTTTTGTTTTAATTTCAGAAGCAACACTGTCGGCGTTCTAGGAATGGGGGTCCCCAGACTTGCCTGCCTGCGGCCTGCGACGTGGCTCAAGTGGGGGCCCAGAGCGGCCCATCTTCATCAGCTCAAGCTCAAGACCCTCGCGAGGGGCCAAGCCTCGTGGGGCGGACGACCGGAAGCTTCCTCAGAGGCAGCCTCATTAGGCAGGCTCACGAGGAGGCAGAGAGATCAAGGCGGGGGTACCTCGCGAGGAGCCCATGACGCAAGCCATGACGTTTGAGACCAGGCGGGCGCCAGGCAGGCGCCGGCCTGCGCAGTGTCCTTGTTTCCCCTTTAGTGCAAAGGGGGCAAGCACAGGCCAAGGCACTGGGCAAAGGTTACCATTCCGGTGCAACAAGACCAAGACCAACAGAGCGGCAGGACGGAGGACACCGTGGAGCCCAAGACGGTGTCATCACCAGTACTTTTGGCAGCCGAAGACCACCTTTGGTCAGGATAACTTGTACTAGATGTTCCCCTTCAAAATGGCTAATTGTTGGCGCCCTTCCCGCTCATTATTTGGGGAGAGGCCCAGGGGCTATATAAATAGAGCTAGCCACCACAGAGTAGGGGACAACGATCTCGACGGCTAGAAATCTAGTAGAGCCCTAGCAGAGAGAGGGAGAGAGGCGACTAAACTCACCCAAGCAGTTCATCGCACCAGCTCAAGAACACCTCTCGCGAGGCTGTTCTTCCCTTGTACTGTTCATCATCAGCCCCTGAGGCAATCCACCACACCACACGCTGGAGTAGGGTATTACACCACAACGGTGGCCCGAACCAGTATAAACCTCGTGTCCCTTGTGTTGTTTGTTGTTTCCATCTTAGATCACGCGAGGAGATTGGACGTAGATCGGTAGGAGAGAGATCTCTGCGCGCACCTCAGTGTTCGAACCTCAAGGGTCTGCCGGAACCCGAAATCCGACAAACACTAAATTCTTTTTCCACAATCTGATTTTCACTCTTATTTTTCAAAATGGAATCAGGAGTCATAGGAAGAAAATTAATATTTTTATCCTTATGAACAAGAGTATACTGATTGTTTCTACCATTGTGTACAATTTTTTTATCAAATTGCCATGATCTACCAAGTAATAAGGAACATGCTTGCATTGGTACCACATCACAATCAACATAATCAGCATATGTAGAGATACTAAAATGCACAAGAACGGTACGTGTTACCTTAACCCTGCCGCTATTGTTGAACCATTGGATGTAGTAAGGATGTGGATGTGGTCTTGTGGTGAGAGATAGCTTCTGCACCATCTCCATGCTAGCAAAGTTGTTGCAGTTCCCTCCATCTATAATGACACGAACAGAATGTTCCTTCACAACTCCCTTTGTATGGAACAAATTATGCCTCTGATTTTGCTCAGCTCGTGTCACATACACACTCAAAACACGTTGAGCAACTAAACATTCATACCTGTCAGCGTCTTCAGGAGCCATGTTTTGTGTCATATGATCAAAATCATCTCCACTGTGTTCTTCACTTGTAATAAGAGCCAAAGTCTCCTCATCATAGTCACTAGCGGACTCATACCCACCATCCTCAGTAATGACCTCCACTCTTGCAACGACGACAAATAATATCATGTGTTTGCCCTGTTGATGCCATGGATGAAGAAGAGCTCTGTGCGGAACCGAAGGTGTACTCCTAGAAGTTGGTGGTGGTGGTGCCTGTTTTCTTGTATCTCGGTTGGAATTGGCGGCTGATACGTCTCCATCGTATCTATAATTTTTGATTGTTCCATGCCAATATTCTACAACTTTTACATACTTTTGGCAACTTTTTATACTAATTTTGGGAGTAACATATTGATCCAGTGCCCAGTGCTAGTTCCTGTTTGTTGCATGTTTCTTACATATCAAACGGAGTCAAAACGGGATAAAAACTTATGGGGATTTTTTTGGAATATATGTGAATTTTGGGAAGTGGAATCAACGCGAGATGATGCCCGAGGGGCCCGCGAGGGTGAGGGGCGCGCCCCAGGGTGTAGGGCGTGCCCTGGGCCCTCGTGGCCATTCCGTAAGGCAGTTGGTGCCCTTCTTTCACCGCAAGAAAGCCAATATCCAGATAAAAATCGTGTCAAAATGCCAGCCCTATCGGAGTTACGGATCTCCGAGAATTTAAGAAACGGTGAAAGGGCAAAATCAAGGAACGTAGAAACAGAGAGAGAGAGAGAGACCCAATCTCGGAGGGGCTCTCGTCCCTCCTCTGCCATGGAAGCCATGGACTAGAGGGAAAATCATTCTCCCATCTAGGGGGAAGGTCAAGGAACAAGAAAAATAAGGGGGGCTATCTCTCCCTCTCTTCGGTGGCGCCCGAACACCGCCGGGGCCATTATCGCGACAACGATCTACACCAACAACTTCACCGGCGTCATCATCAAATCTTCCCCCCTCTATGCAGTGGTGTAACCCCTCTTTTACTCACTGTAATATCTAGATAAACATGGTGCTCAATGCTATATATTATTTCCCAATGATGTATGGCTATCATATAATGTTTGAGTAGATCTGTTTTGTCATATGGGTTAATTGATGATCGTGATTGGTTTGAGTTGCATGTTTTATTATTCGTGTTGTCCTATGGTGCTCTCCGTGTCGCGCAAGAGTGAGGGATCCCCGATGTAGGGTTTGCAATATGTTCATGATTTTCTTATGGTGGGTGGCGTGAGTGACAGAAGCATAGACCCGAGTCAGTAGGTTGTTTGTGTATGGGTGTAAAGAGGACTTGATGCCTTATAATGCTATGGTTGGGTTTTACCTTAATGATCTTTAGTAGTTGTGGATGCTTTCTAGAGTGCCAATCATAAGTGCATATGATCCAAGAAGAGAAAGTATGTTAGCTCATGCCTCTCCCTCAAATAAAATTGCAATAATGATTACCGGTCTAGTTATTGATTGTCTAGGGACAAATAAATTCTCATGACAAAAAGCTCTCAACTGAAACTAATTTAGTTGTGTCTTTATCTAAACAGCCCCTAGCTTTTATTTACATGGTCTTTATTATCTTGCAAACCTAGCCTACAACACCTACAAAGTAGTTCTTGTTTCATACTTGTTCTAGTAAGGCAAACGTTAAGCGTGCATAGAGTTGTATCGGTGGTCGATAGAACTTGAGGGAATATTTGTCCTACCTTTAGCTCCTTATTGGGTTCGACACTCTTACTTATCAAAAGAGGCTACAATTGATCCCCTATACTTGTGGGTTATCAGGACCTTTTTCTAGCGCCGTTGTCGCGGAGCAATAGCATGGGGCGAATATTCTCGTGTGTGCTTGTTTGCTTTATCACTAAGTGGATTTTATTTGCTGTTCTAAATTGTTCTCTATCTTTAGTTATGGATATGGAACGGGAAATACCAAAAAAATTATGTTTACTTACTACTCATGGAGATGGGGAACCTCCTAAATCCCTCGATGCTCATTATGTGAAACATATTATGCACTACTTTAATAATCCTAAGAAAACCCCATTCAATTATATAGTGAGAGACATGTTGGATCAACCTGAATACTTTAGGGATTATCGCTTGACTCAAAAAGGGAAACTATTATGGGATCAAATTTATATGTTGCATTGGTATGCTCGACAACTATGCTTGAGATATGATTATACTTGTTGCTCTAGTATGACGGCTCCACACCTTCCCTTTTTGTGAAAATTTAATTATATTGAAACCTTAGCTTCTTAAGCTAATTGTATATATGATTACTATGATGTGGAGCAAATAGAAGAATTTGTTGCTTTTAAGGGTGCTTGTGAAATTGAATCTTTGTTTAAAGAGTTTGAAGATTTTGATGATTCAGTTTATAGACCTAAAAATTTAGCTATCCCTAAATATTGCAATGAGAATTATAAATACAATTATGATATTGATGAATTTATTGAGAAAGTCTCCACTGTCCGAGAAGAGAGTAATATTTTGCAGGAATCTATGGAAGAAGAAATTGATGAAACTATCAGCTCATTGGATGAAAAAGATGATGAGGAGAGCGAAGAACAAAAGTAGGAAGATCGGATTAGCTACCCGTGCCCACCTTCTAATGAGAGTAACTCTCCAACTCATACATTATTTAATGTCCCTTCGTTCTTACCGAAGGACGAATGCCATGATAATTCCTATGATCTCGTTGATTCATTTGAAATATCCCTTTTTGATGAACTTGATGCTTGCTATTCTTGTGGCCAAGATTCCAATAAGAATTATGCTTATGGAGATGAACTTGCTATTGTTCCTTATGTTAAACATGAAATTGTTGCTATTGCACCCACACATGATACTCTTATTATCTTTTTGAATTCTCCAAACTGCACTATATCACAGAAGTTCGCACTTATTAAGGATTATATTGATGGGTGGCCTTTTACCATTGGACATGATAATTTTGATGAATATAATATGCATGTGCTTGCTGCTCCTACTTGCAATTATTAGGAGAGAGGAATTACATCTCCGCCTCTCTATGTTTCCAACACGATAAAATTGCAAGAAACTTCTTATGCTATGCATTGGCCTTTACTTGATGTGCATGAATTGTTCTTGTATGACATGCTGATGCATAGGAAGAGAGTTAGACTTTGTCATTGCTTGATATATGTTGCTTTGTGCTCACTACTAAATGCCAAATCACTGCTAATTCAAATTGGCTTTGATATACCTTGGGATCCGGGTGGATTCATTACTTGAGCACCTTATGCCTAGCTTAATGGCTTTAAAGGAAGCGTTGCCAGGGAGACAACCCAGAAGTTTTAGAGAGTCATTTATTTCTTTGATTTATAGAGTTTAAAAACAAAAAAATAAAGAGGGAACCCAAAACTTTTCAAAAAGGAAAGTGAAAGTGAGAGAGACAAGCATTGTTGAAGTGAGGGAGCTCCTTGAACTTTGTTCATGCTCAGGGAAACTTTGTGAATCTTGATTACATAGACCGTTCAAAAAAAAATAATTATCTCCTTGTACAATTCCGTTGTATTATAAAAATAATGTGCCAAGATTTGCCTTTAGGATGTTTACATTGCTTGTTGGTTTCTACGGTGCAAAACAGAAACTTTGGCTGTAGTGAGCGATTTTACAATTTTACTAGAACGCCAAACGGTTCTAAAACTTTTTGCACTGTCTTTCCATACAAATTGTTTATTTTTCCTAATTATTTCAGAATTTTTGGAGTACCAAAAGTATGGTGAATGTTCAGATTACTACAAACTCACCTGTTTAAGACAGATTCTGTTTTTGATGCATTGTTTTCTTGTTTTGATGAAACTATTGATGTCTATCATTGGATTAAGCCATGGAAAAGTTATATTACAGTAGTTACAATGCAAAAAGAAAATATGAATTGGTTTGCAACAGTACTTAGAGTAGTGATTTGCTTTATTATACTAACAGATCTTACCGAACTTTCTGTTGATTTTTGTGTGGATGAAGTGATCAAGGATCGAGGAGGTCTCGATATGTAACATCCCAAAATTCTAAATTTTGGAATGTTATGAACACATAGATAGATTGATTGATTGTTTGATTGATTGCGTGAATTGAGTGAAATTCGAATTCTTTTTGAAAGTTAAATGAGAGGGAATAAAAGGACTTTCCCAAACTTTCATATTTGCTTTCTGATCTCCATGAATTCAAATTCTTTTCAAACACAAAACCCTAGAGAGAAGATGACATGACTTATTCCATTTCAAAATGAAAAGGGTGTTGAAAATATTTGAATTTCATTTGAAAATATTCCAATTCTGAAACTTTATGCGACTCAATGATTTTCACGAGAGAAGATAAAATGACTTCTTCAAATTATATGAAATATGAGTTGGGAGTTTCAAAGAATTAAATTCAAAGTTCTTTGAATTTATATTATTTTCAATTTGGAATATTAGATCATCATGCATATCTTATTTTCTTGGTTTTTGGTCGATCCTAGAAATTTCACGCAGCTCAAGGACCTTCGGAGAGAGTTGGAGATTTCGTTATTTTCTTATTTGAGAGTTTTCTCGAATTGGAAAAGAGGATCATTTGATTTATTTATTTCATCTTCAATTATTTTTCCGTTATCAAAAAAATATGAGAGAGGGAATAATATGACTTTCCCAAATATAGGAAAAATGAAGATTTAATAAATAGATCAAATTTCGTTTTCCGGTGTTTGTTTGCGTTTTATTTGGATAGGGAAAAATGCGTGTTTTTGAAAATTTTATTTTAGGACCGGAGAAAAGTTCATTTTGTTCGAATCATTTTTAGGAGTCGGGGAAAATTTACTTTATTAGTTTTGGAGTCCGGTAGATTTAGTTTTTCTGTGTTTTCCCGAGCGCGGAACCGTTTAAAAAAAAACTGCAGCGCCTTGGGCCAAAGGCCCAAGCCACCAGCCGGCCGAGGCCAAGGCCATCGCTAGCGCCCCAGCCTCCCCGTGCGCAGGCGCCAGGCGCCAGGGAGCCGCCGCCTCTTTCTTTAGGAAATCCTAGTAGGACTTTTGTCCTACTTCCGTTTATTTTTCTAGATCTTTCCTACTCCTATTCTTATTCCTTGCCCCCTACCCCAAGTTTTGTCTCCCCTCACCCATATAAATACCCAAGCACCCCCCCTCTAAACACATCAAATCAAAGCCGCAACAAGCAGCAGCACGCAGCTCCACCCCGCGCCCTGCGTCACCGCCGCCCCGCGCCTAAGCCGCCTCACCACCACCGCGCCGCGCCGCACCTTGCCCACCGCCGCCGCCGCACCACCACCTCACCATCACCCCGCCTCGCCCACCGCCGCACCTTGCCGCGCCGCCGCCGCCCTGCGTCACCACCGCCGCCGCACCTTGCCGCGCCGCCGCCGCCCTGCGTCACCGCCGCCGCCGTCGCCGCCGTTCGCCGGAGGTACCGCGCCGCGTCTCTTCTTTCCCTCGTTTCGGTTTTTCTTATAAATCGTTCCGATTCTTTTCTTCTCCACCGATTCGTTTTTCTTTCCGGTTCTTCGCTAAACCGTTCCTGTTTTCTAGATCGGTTTTCCGTTTCTTTTTCCGTTTACTTCTCCGAAACCCTAGATCGGATTCGTTTTCTTTTCCGATTTAGTTGCCTTGGACCGTTCGCCGGACCGTTCGTCCTAACGAACGTGATCACCGGATTCTTCTAGGTTAACGAACATCCGTTCGTTTAACCGTTCTTCTTTTTCTTCTCGTCGGATTTATTCCGCGATCGTGATCTCAGATCCGATCTTCGTTCTAGTTTATCTTCTCGCTCGTTTATCGGAATCAGGTGATTCAAGCGCCTGGAGTTTCGTTTCGAAACCGCCGTTCCGTCTAATCAACTTAAACAAGTTTTTGCCCCGGTAAAATTTGACCTAGTTTCAACTTGCTAGAATCGAGTAGTTTTCTTCCACCGTTTGTTTTCCGTCGTTTGTTCGGTTCGTTCTTTCTTTGCAACCGGAGTTCTTAAGTTGAACTTTCTGGTTCATTCTCTCGTTCGAGTTTTACTTGTGCATTAGATGAGTATTTATTGTGTGGTTACTATTGTTTGCTTACGATAGATTGACCGGAGTGTGACGAGTAGATCTATCACGAGTTTTGAGTGCGAATCATCTTCATCAACATTGCAGGCAAGTTCACACTTTGATCATACCTTTTCTACAACCCAGTTTTATTGCATTAGATCAATCCTCACGCATTGCATGATTAGGATCTAATTAAATTGTGGGATGGGAAGTAGATGAGGTAGTACCTATTACCTGTATTATTATCAAACCCTTGGGAGTTACTTCTACGTTGCTTATTATGCCATGCTATGCTAGTAGACGTGGATTGGGTGAGTGATATCCATGACAGATGTGAGATGATAATTTTAATGGTTTATCTAAGGTGGCAACTTAAACACACATCTGGGTGGATTGAGGCACCTGATGTCTATCAGGACTTGCCTGTTTTTTTTGGACCGCCACCCAGGCTCAAAGGGATCATAAGATCTTTCATGCTAGAAACTTCCGTGTGCAGCCACAAGCCATTATGGGCTCTGGCATAGTTGACTAAGTAGTGCGAACTCTTACGGGGTGGACTAGCAGATGTAGGGGATGTAGGTGTACCGGTCTACCCCACATGTAAGGTGCTAGCGCTTCTGAAAGACTATGTCTCGGTCATCCGTCTTCTCAAACACCATGTAGTGCGAGAAACCAAACGGAGGCGATCGAGTCTTGTAGGGAAAAGCGCGCAAACCTCTGCAGAGTTTACAAACTAATCATGATTAGCCGTGTCCCCAGTTATGGACAACTTGAGTATCTAGTACTTGGATATCATTGTGAATCTCAACATGTTACTTCTAATTAATGTTGTTGGGTTTTAATTACTTTTAATTGGGATTGAGAATGCTGTCAACCATTCTCAATGTTTCACAACCACCATGATAGTTAAATAAATTTATTCCTTTGTAGTAGGGAAAAATTGGCTTTACGCAAAAACCTTATAACCATAGAGCTTTTCCACCAGCCAAATATGCATGTAGTGATAGTCATTGTTCATCATTCTCTATGGTGTGAATTTGCCAGTACATTCAATGTACTGACCCGTTTTCGGGCTGCAACGTCTTATGTTGCAGGTTTCTTACGACGAGTAAGTGATACGTTAGGGTTACGATTTCTACACTCAACTTTGCCGTTGGTGTTGATGGGTAACCACAACCTTGTTGCTTCCGCGATTTTGGATTTGAGGTAATAGTATTTAAGTTACTTTATACATGTGATTTACCTCTGTTATAAATCCTTCGAGTACTGTGTGTGTCAGCATACTGATCCAGGGATGACACATAAGCACAGAGACTTGATCCATTCGGGTCGGGTCGCTACACGATATGATGAGAAGGAGCATAGGGAAGAGCTCAAGCATGGGGATGCCCAAGGCACCCCAAGTAAATATTCAAGGATACTCAAGCATCTAAGCTTGGGGATGCCCAATGCAACCTATCTTTCTTCAACAAGTATCAATATGTTTTCGGTTTCGTTTCGTTCATGTGATATGTGCAAATGTTGGAGCATCTTTTTCATTCAATTTTCACTCTTCTTTGATGCACCATGCTGGTATGAGATAGTCCATAGTTGATTTGTAGAATGCTCATGGCACTTCACTTATATCTTTTGAGTATGGCTTTATAGAATGCTTCATGTGCATCACATATATCATTTGACGTTTGGATTGCCTGTTTCCCTCCACATAGAAAACCGCCATTTGTAGAATGCTCTTTTGCTTCACTTATATCTGTTAGAGCGTGGGCATATCTTTTGTAGAAAGAATTAAACTCTCTTGCTTCACTTGTATCTATTTAGAGAGATGACAGGAATTGGTCATTCACATGGTTAGTCATTAAATCCTACATAAAACTTGTAGATCACCGAATATGATATGTTTGATTCCTTGCAATAGTTTTGTGATATAAAGATGGTGATATTAGAGTCATGCTAGTGGGTAGTTGTGGATTGTAGAAATACTTGTGTTGAAGTTTGTGATTCCCGTAGCATGCACGTATGGTGAACCGTTATGTAACGAAATTGGAGCATGAGGTATTTATTGATTGTCTTCCTTATGAGTGGTGGTCGGGGACGAGCGATGGTCTTTTCCTACCAATCTATCCCCCTAGAAGCATGCGCCTAGTACTTTGTTTCGGTGACTAATAGATTTTTGCAATAGTATGTGAGTTCTTTATGACTAATGTTGAGTCCATGGATTATATGCACTCTCACCCTTCCATCATTGATAGCCTCTTCGGTACCGTGCATTGCCCTTTCTCACCTTGAGAGTCGGTGCAAACTTCGCCAGTGCATCCAAACCCCGTGATATGATACACTCTATCACACATAAGGCTCCTTATATCTTCCTCAAAACAGCCACCATACCTACCTATCATGGCATTTCCATAGCCATTCCGAGATATATTTCCATGCAACTTCCATCATCATCATATACATGACTTGATCATTTATTGTCATATTACTTCACATGATCATAAGATAGCTAGCATGATGTTTTCATGGCTTGTCCATTTTTTGATTTCATTGCCACGCTAGATCATTGCACATCTCGGTACACCGCCAGAGGCATTCATATAGAGTCATAAATTTGTTCTTGTATCAAGTTGTAATATTGAGTTGTAAGTAAATAAAAGTGTGATGATCATCATTATTAGAACATTGTCCCGTGTGAGGTTATCAAAATAAAAGTGGCTAGAGAAGCCCCCAAAAAAGAGAGCGAGACCAAAGAAGCCTACAAAAAAAGAAAAAAAATGAGAAAAAAGGGAGAAGGGACAATGTTACTGTCCTTTTACCACACTTGTGCTTCAAAGTAGCACCATGTTCTTCATATAGAGAGTCTCTTGAGTTATCACTTTCATATACTAGTGGGAATTTTCATTATAGAACTTGGCTTGTATATTCCAATGATGGGCTTCCTCAAGTGCCCTAGGTCTTCATGAGCAAGCAAGTTGGATGCACACCAACTTAGTTTCAGTTTGAGATTTCATACACTTATAGCTCTAGTGCATCTGTTGCATGGCAATCCCTACTCCTCGCATTGACATCAATTGATGGGCATCTCCATAGCCCGTTGATTAGTCGTGTCGATGTGAGACTTTCTCCCTTTTTTGTCTTCTCCACACAACCTCCATCATCATATTCTATTCCACCTATAGTGCTATATCCATGGCTCACGCTCATATATTGCGTGAAAGTTGAAAATGTTTGAGAACATCAAAAGTATGAAACAATTGATTGGCTTGTCATAGGGGTTGTGCATGATTTGAATATTTTGTGTGATGAAGGTGGATCATAGCTAGACCATATGATTTTGTAGGGATAACTTTCTTTGGCCATGTTATTTTGAAAAGACATGATTGCTTTATTAGTATGCATGAAGTATTATTGTCTTAATGTCAAATGATAGATTGTTTCTTTGAATAACTTGTGTCTTAATATTCATGCCATGATTAGATTACATGATCAAGATTATGCTAGGTAGCATTCCACATCAAAAATTATCTTTTTTATCATTTACCTACTCGAGGACGAGCAAGAATTAAGCTTGGGGATGCTGATACGTCTCCATCGTATCTATAATTTTTAATTGTTCCATGCCAATATTCTACAACTTTTACATACTTTGACATCTTTTTATACTAATTTTGGGACTAACATATGAATCTAGTGCCTAGTGTCAGTTCCTGTTTGTTGCATGTTTTTTGTTTCGCAGAAAATCCATATCAAACGGAGTCCAACCGGGATAAAAACTTACGGAGATTTTTTTGGAATATATGTGAATTTTGGGAAGTGGAATCAATGCGAGACGATGCTAGAGGGGCCCACGAGGGTGAGGGACGCGCCCTAGGGGATAGGGCGTGCCCTAGGCCCTCGTGGTCACTCCGTAAGGCGGTTGGTGCCCTTCTTTCGCTGAAAGAAAGCCAATATCCGGATAAAAATCGTGTCACAATTTCAGCCCAATCGGAGTTACGGATCTCCGGGAATTTAAGAAATGGTGAAAGGGCAGAATCAGGGAGCGCAGAAACAGAAGGAAACAGAGAGGGAGATCCAATCTCGGAGGGTCTCTCGCCCCTCCGCCGCCATGGAGGCCATGGAACAGAGGGAAACCCCTTCTCCCATCTAGGGTGAAGGTCAAGGAAGAAGAAGAAGAAGGGGGGATCTCTCTCCCTCTCTCGCGGTGGCGCCGGAACACCGCCGGGGCCATCATCGCGACAACGATCTACACCAACAACTTCACCACCGTCATCACCAACTCTCCCCCCTCTATGCAGCAGTGTAACCCCTCTTTTACTCGCTGTAATCTCTACTTATACATGATGTATGGCTATCCTATGATGTTTGAGTAGATCCGTTTTGTCCTATGGGTTAATTGATGATCGTGATTGGTTTGAGTTGCATGTTTTATTATTCTTGGTATGCTATGGTGCTCTCCGTGTCGCGCAAGAGTGAGGGATCCCCGATGTAGGGTTTGCAATATGTTCATGATTTTCTTATGGTGGGTGGCGTGAGTGACAAAAGCACATACCCGATTAAGTAGGTTGTTTGCTTATGGGAGTAAAGAGGACTTGATGCCTTATAATGCTATGGTTGGGTTTTACCTTAATGATCTTGAGTAGTTGTGGATGCTTGCTAGAGTTCCAATCATAATTGCATATGATCTATGGCACCCCAGCTCAGAGAAACCGGAACACCCCGGCTTGACATAGTACAAATCAGCTATTATTACAAGGATAATAATACATGGGTTTGATGTTACAAAGAAGCACATCAGCACGGCGACACTACACCTGCAATACTACACTTGCTCTATGCTAGCAGCAGAACAACTCATAGCAGTGGAATACTTCTAGCAGCGGGACAACGACGAAGGTAGTGAACTCCACTCCGCAGGGACTTTGGCTAGGACACGATCTAGCTCGCACGCACGGCAACCTTTGAAAAGTAATCAAGCAATCATGGCATCACCTGCAATCTGGCATGACACGCCAAGTCGGTACATTGAATGTACTTGCAAGCGCACAACAACCATAAACATCAACGCAGGATAATAACATAGCATTTAACAGGTTAATTAAATTAACAACTATTATGATGAAACCACTAATAAGCATGGTATGAAACTGATACGATACTAACAAATCACCATCACAGATCTCCATAACCATATCACTCTTGGCTAACTGGCCAAGCAATATACCATCTCAATCACCTCGTCATCCAAACCAAACGGTGATCATTCTGGCGATCACTACCATGACCAACACTTGGTCTCAACCGTGATCATTCCGGTGATCACTACCATGACCAACACTTGGTCTGCAACATCATCATCAACACCCTGCCAATCTGTACTACTCAACATATCAACATATAAATCACCTTAAGTCATTCCGTCATGTGAGTGTTGATCGAATGGTGTGACCTAGTACGAACCCATGCCATGACCGAGGACGCGGCTATCTATAGATTTAAATACACTCTGCAGAGGTTGCACACTGTATCCACACCACGAAACCCATGGCCTCGCACTCCCATTCGGGTGGACCAACGACATTCCGACAAAACCGATCTACTGCCATGACACTCTCCCGGCCACTCTGACTCACTCCCCACTGGGCTAGTCCTGGGTGGCCCTGTGTCTACAGAAGACACGACGGCCACCGTCGTGGCCAAAACAATAAACTGTCCAACACAGGGACAACCCGGGTACAACAACAACAACAGGCACACAAGGTTATGTCTGCTTACCGGGCCAGGGTACCGCATGCCCATAACCTTCCCTAGTTGGAGGCACCGGAGAGAGGCACGACAATAGACCGCATTAGGGCCTTCCCATAAAGGCAAATGTGGTTGCACTGGAGAAAGCCCGGTTCGGTGGCACCTGACCAACTTAATGACGGAATTTATCCCCAAAAGTATAATTGTGATAACTGATACTCCGATATCAACTATCAAACTATAATCCAAGTCATAGCAAAATCCAACAAATAATCCAAGCCTAATATCATCACCTCAAAATACTCCAAGGGTAGCACATCACTACTGTCATGATGAATCCGAAAACAATAATACTACTACTCCAATAACAAGAATAAAGCTATTCGACTAAGATCCACATCTAAACATCATTTCCGAAAATAATACTCCAAGCAACAAAACATCAACTAGCATCATGAAAATAATCATACTAACAACTAATAATCCAAAGGCTGCATGATATCCAAAGTAATTCTCCAAAATATAATAACAGATACCATCATGAAAATAATCCTAATAGCCATTAAGAAGCCAAAAGCACATGTTGTCCAAAGTAATACTCCAAACTAATACCAGATACCATCATGGAAATAATCCTAATAGCCACTAGGAATCCAAAGGCACATGTCATCGAAAATAATAATCCAAAATAATACCAGATACCATCATGAAAATAATCCTAATAGCCACTATGAATCCAAAAGCACATGTCATCCAAAGTAATACTCCAAACTAATACCAGATACCATCATGGAAATAATCCTAATAGCCACTAGGAATTCAAATGCACATGTCATCCAAAGTAATACTCCAGAATAATACCAGATACCATCATGAAAATAATCCTAATAGCCACTAAGAATCAAAAGGAACATGTCATCCACATAATCATCAAAAATATAAGCCTAAAACTCCAAGCAATATCATGGCAATATCAAGATCAAATTAATACTCCGGGAAATGCCATGAACAGATCAGACATAGCTAAAGCAATATTTTAAACAATTTTAAATGAATAAACCATGTCACTGCATTACAGTCCTGCAAGTGGAGGGTGTGGCTTGCCTGGGGTGGAAGAAATCACCGAGAAGAGGTGCGAGAAGCTCGCGGAAAGAATGACGGGAAAACGTTCTCTCTCGGTGGGGCTGAATAAGGGCAAGGGCAAAATGGTCATTTTAAGAATGTCAAAACATGGTGAAAATGATTCCATCGGAACGGGTTCGACGAAACGAAGAAGTGGGCTTTAGATTCACCTCATTTGGAGTTGTGGGTAAAAAGATATGAGCTGATGAAGATCGGGGACCTTTCTGCAAAGATATCATGACAAACAAGTCCCTGAGTGGATAAGGCAGAAGCGTGTTTTGAGAAAATACGCTTTCCGGAGAGGAAAACGCATTTACACCCGATGAAGAAGTGAATACGCTTTCGGTCGGGGAAAACATACTTTGTTGTTTCCGCCTCCACTTAAGTGATGTGGTGGTGGCGGGACCGGCGATGAGCGGCTGACGAGGGGGTCCCACTCCTTTCTCTCTCCTCCCACTCCTCTCTTGTGCCCGACAGAAGCAGAGAGGGGAGAGGCAGAGGCGCAACTGGGCTTGGCCGGCGATGGGCTCATGGGCTCCGGCCAAGGGGAGGCAACCGGCGAGCACGGCGAGGTCCACCGCATCGATCCAGAGGGGAGAAGAGCGCCGGGGTGGAGAGGAGGGGCGGCACTGCACAGGGAACAAAGAGCTTGGTGGCGGTCGTTGATCTTGGGGCACGCGGCCAAGGTGGCTCCGGCGGTGGGGCGAGGACATGGGGAGGATCGCCGGGGTCTGGGTGAGGCTATGGTGAGGTCAGGAGGGAGGGGAGGCTCAGACTCGAGCTAATTTAGGCGGATGGCCGTGGCGGCCATGGCGGTCAACAAAGGAGAGAGGAGCTTCTCGAGCTCGCTTGACAGGCTGGAGAGGGGTAGTGAAGTGAGGAGAGGCTGCTAGTATGCCCGAATGACTCGGTGCAGGCCTATATATAGGCGGGAAGAGGGATGGGCTCGGGTGCCACCGGGCACGTCCGGCCGAGGCTCTGGCGACGACCAGCGAGCACGGGAGGGCGCAGGAACACGACGACCTATTGATTCAGAGCTCACGGAGGGGTAGACAACACCGGGGAGCAGAGGAAGAAGCCGAGCACCATTAAAACATGTCGGGGCATTGTGCTCCCGTGGGCGAGCGTCAGTGAGCGTCGGTGAGGAAGCTGTCGGAGGGGGAGAGGGGTCCAGGGGAAGCTCCCGTGGGCTATCTGCCAGACACGCTCACACACGCGAAGACGACGAGAGGAGGAAGGGGTCCAGTGCAAACATCCACTGGACGCGGCCACTGCACACAGAGTGCGTGCACAGGCACGCCATTGTCGTGGTCACCGCGTGCACTGGCATGTAGCGGGGGAGAGGGGCTGGAACGGTTTGTCTAGTGTGTAGTCTATCCAGTGGAGGTCTCAACTACGGTGGTAGATCAGTGAAAAGTGATATGGTTAAATGGTAATCACCATCTGAAGTTTACTATAGTAAACTTGGGTGAACACTGGTGATCAACATGGATTTTACTAGCGCCAAAGAGTTTGTCTGGGTGATTAACTAAGGAAGGACTATGATCCTGGAGGTTTTGAGGCATAATGGAGCACAAACTAATATAGTTGCTTTGTAACTCACATTATGGGTAACCACTTGAGTTAAAACTTGGCAGGGCTTTGTGATTTGGCCAGATAAAGGTGATGTAAAAATTTCATACCAATTGGTTTTACCAAAATGGTACTTGCTTCACAAACATCCTTGCTGACCAGAAACTTCCAAGAATTCTAGAGAAATATTGGCTAGGTAAAATGGTGCGAAATTTGCTGGCGAGAATTTCTTTGGGTAGGAGAATGCTCTGGTAAATTTTCAGGATTTTTGAAGCCACATAAATTATACTTTCTTTAGAACCTGAAAATATTGACAGAATCAAAGATTTGATGTTGTGCTCACATAGATGAGTTGGTTGGGCTGAATTCTGGAGGAGAGCAATTATATAAGCACATGAAGAGGCATGAAAAATTTCAACTCATTTGGGTAAACCTAGCTAGCACTCCCTTCACAAAGGCTTCCCTTAGACAGGAACTTTGAAAAATCACTGAGGAAGTTTGGCTAGGAAAATAAAGTTGAATTTTGGCACAGGACAATTATTTTCATGATATATCATGCCCAAAAAGTTTGGGGGCAAATGGGAAAGGATAAATAGCACTTGCTTCACAATGTGCCATTTAGGACAGAATAGGAAATGAATTTATTGAGCATGATGGAAAATATGGCCAATGAAATATTTTGCCATATTTGATGAAGATATGACCCAAACAATTTATAAGAATTATTTGGGGATTTTTGGATGGACAGAAATATAGGTTGCTTCACAACCTAGGGCAGATAGGGTTATTCCTTTAATAGGAAAATGAATTTTCCCTACAAATGAAATTAGGGTTTGGTCAAGCAGTGGAGTGACATGATCTTGGCAAGGTTTTTACGATTATGAGCCACTTGGGAGAGGAAATGAAGCTGATTTCCCAAGTGACAAGGCCACAGAACCACTCCAAAAAGAAAAACAGAGCAAAAACCAATTAAATCAAAAGAAAAAGAAAAGGGCCAAAATCCAGGCTATTACATGATCCAAGAAGACAAAGTATGTTATCTTATGCTTCTCCCTCAGATAAAATTGAAATAATGATTACCGGTCTAGTTATCGATTGTCTAGGGACAAATAACTTTCTCGTGACAAAAAGCTCTCTACTGGAACTAATTTAGTTGTGTCTTTATCTAAACAGCCACTAGCTTTTATTTACATGCTCTTTATTATCTTGCAAACCTAGCCTACAACACCTACAAAGTACTTCTAGTTTCATACTTGTTCTAGGTAAGGCGAACGTTAATCGTGTGTAGAGCTGTATCGATGGTCGATAGAACTTGTGGGAATATTTGTTCTACCTTTAGGTCCTCATTGGTTCGACACTCTTACTTATCGAAGGAGGCTACAATTGATCCCCTATACTTGTGGGTTATTAGCGGCTAATTAAAGCCAGTGGTGTTGTAGTAGGACGTGTGGGAGTAGAGGATGCATGCGGTGTCCATGATGAATGTCGACCTGCAGAAAAGTTAGTTCGCTCTAATGCCTGTCGATCTTGCACTTCACGTTCAGCTTTGCAAGAAAGATGGAATAATGAGTGATATTATTATACTCCTTATACTCTAGAATGGTTTGGTCTGAATCTTTTTATTTAATCCACCCATAAAACGTGCAAGCATAGCTTCATTATCATCAACAATACCACATCTAGTCATTCTAGTTTGTAATTCTTGATAATATTATTCTACATAATTTTTCCTTGTCTTAAATGCATCAATTTTTGAAGTAATTCACGTTGATAATATGGTGGAACCCAACGAGTATGCATAGCAGTTTTAAAAGTAGCCCAAGTAGCTGGAATAGGATACAATCTACAATGTTCAGACAACCAAACACATGCAAATCTAGTGAAATCACAAACAACAGCATGGACATGTCTCTCCTTAGGATATTGTAAACATGTAAAACATTGTTCAGTTTCTAACTCCCAAGTAAGATATATATCAGGAACATATCTACCCTCAAATGGTGGCATATTCACTTTTAGTTCAGGAAGATGGTCATGATCTTGTACCTCGGGTGGTGGTGCAGCCCTACCGTTGCGATGATATGCATGAGGATGACCTGATGGTAGTGGTGCTGGTGGTTGCACGTAGTTGTGATTTTGATCAACCTCATCCTCGTAATGGTCCTCCACCTCCGCAGTAACAGTAGGAGCTACAGAAGCATCAATAGTAGATACATCGGCACCAGAATTTTGACCAGGCTCAAGGGGAACGCGCAGTGCTCGTCCCACTTGATTTGGAAGGCGTTGTTGTTGTTGTTGTTGTTGTAGAGGTGTGATGGGTGCAGAGGGCGGTGGATGTGGAAGACGCGAGAGCAATTCATTAAACTTGTTATCGAGCTTTGTTTTGAACGCCTTTTCAATGTTCCAGGGGCCGGATGTCCGGGTCCTGGGAGCTGTCCTTGACTCCTTCCATTGGTTATATTGATCTATGAACTTGGGGACTTGTCTTTCTTCATGCACATCTGCGAGAGAGTCCTCTCGGTACCTAATCATGCACAACAAACTAAGGTAGTAGCCATGTCTCAAGTGGATCATATGCAATATGACTAAGTAAAGAAGTCACCTCGGTCTTGAGAGCTCTAGCTCCTGCTCGTGTCATGGGTCCTCTTGGCACTTGGTGAGACGATGATAGGTCCATGGGGATGACCATAGGATGCTCCGCATCATCTCCCCTCCCTTGGGAAAGATCTGACCTCGGATCAAAATCCTCATCACCATCGTACGGGGAGAGATATTTGACGTTGAAGATGTCACCCACAGAGTACTTGTTGCGTGGAATGTCGATCTTGTAGGCATTGTTGTTGTAGCGTTCAAGCACCTTGAAGGGTCCATCGGCTCATGGTAGAAGTTTGGACTTGCGTTCGTTGGGGAAGCGGTCCTTGCGAAGGTGTAGCCACACAAGATATCCAATGTTGAATACCATGGGTTGCTTGTTGAAGTTGAGCTTGGTCGCGAGTCATTGTACTTGGCGCTCGATGGTGTGCCTTGTATCTTCATGCATCTTCTTGAGGTAGTTGACTCGGGCACTCACGTCCATGTTGGCGTGTTCTTGTAGTGGTAGAGGAAGAATGACCAATGGGGACAACGGGTTGAAACCGTAGACGGCCTCGAAGGGGGACTTGCCGGTAGACGAATGTCTTGCGCTGTTGTAGGCGTACTCGGTGATGGGTAGGCACTCCTCCCACTCCTTGATGTTCTTCTTGATCAACGGGCATAGGAGAGTGGAGAGCATACGGTTGGTCACCTCCGTTTGGCCGTTGGTTTGAGGATTATATGCCCAAGAGAACAATAGTTTGATTCCGAGCTTGACGCATAAAGTCTTCCAAAAGTAACTCAAGAACTTGAAGTCGCGGTCTGAAACAATTATCTTTGGCACTCCATGTAGACGAAAGATTTCCCTATAAAATAGATTTGCAACATGTGAAGTATCGTCTATCTTGTTGCATGGTATGAAATGTGCCATTTTAGAGAATCGGTCCACAACAACAAACATGGAATCCTTTCCATTTCTAGTTCTAGGCAAACCATGGACAAAATCCATGCTAATATCTTCCCATGGGTGATATGGAATAGGAAGTCTCATATAAAGGCCATGAGATTGAGCTGTAGACTTAGCTTTGCGACATGTAGAGCAACGGTCGGTGAAGCGTGAGACGTCGCGGAACATCTTGGGCCAAAAATAGTTCTTGGAGAGTGTAGCAAATATCTTATCACGTCCAAAGTGTCCCATTAGTCCTCCTCCATGAGATTCTTGCAGAAGTAACAAACAAATAGAAGAATCGGGAATACATAGGTTGTTAGCTGTCATAAGATAATCATCTTTTATGTAATAGCATTCCCAAGATGTATGCGTCAAACATTTGGCATATGGAATAGTAAAAGTAGGATCATGCACATACAAGTCTTTTATGTGCTCAAAGCCAATGCCATTCAATTTAAGTTTGGTGACAAGCATGCATATGCGGGAAAGAGCATCCTCCATAACATTTTCCTTACCTTTGATATATTTGATGACATAAAGAAATGACTCAATGAACTCACTCCACTTAGCATGATGCTTGTTCAATTAGTTTGACCCTGAAGGTATTTAAGCGTTTCATGGCCGGTATGGATGAGAAATTCATGAGGGTGAAGATAATGTTCCCACTCATGCAAAACTAAGCATATAGCTCTTTGTCATAGATGGGATAATTGAGTTGCCCTCTGGAAAGTTTTTCACTAAAGTAAGCTATGGGGCGCTTCTCTTGCGTTAACACACCTCCTATTCCATTACCGCTAGCATCGCAATGTATTTCAAAAGGTTTGTCAAAGTTGGGTAATGCAAGCACGGGAGCATGAGTAAGGAAATTATTAAGCTCATTAAATGCACTATCTTGAGATGGTCCCCAAACAAAGGGTGCATTTTATTACTCAAAGCATGTAAAGGAGATGCAATGGTGCTAAAATCCTTAACAAATCTATGGTAGAAACCGGCTAAACCAAGGAAGCTACGCACTTGTTGCAAGTTGGTTGGTTGGGGCAAAGTTTTAATAGAATTGATCTTAGATTCATAAATACGAACACCCTTAGAGGACACAACAAAACCCAAGAAAAGAAGCTTATTAACACCGAAAAGGCATTTATCCATATTAGCATAAAAGCACTCTTCCCTAATGGTTTGCAACACGGTTGTAAGATGGGTGACATGATCTTTGAGCGATTTGCTAAACACAAGAATATCGTCGAAATAGACCACAACAAATACGTCGATGTAAGGCCTAAGAACAAAACGCATGACTCGCATGAAAGTACCAGGTGCTTCAGATAAACCCATTGGCATAAAAAGCCATTCATATAAGCCAAATTTGGTCTTAAAAGTGGTTTTCCATTCATCACCTTCTTTGATGCGTATTTGATAGTAGCCACTCTTAAGATCAATTTTAGAGAAAATGGTGGCTTCGCTAAGCTCATCGAGCATATCATCTAGGCGTGGAATGGGGTAACGATAATGCGCGGTAATAGCATTGATGGGACGACAATCGGAACACATGCGATATGAACTATCTTTCTTGGGAACAAGGATTACCGGTACAACACAAGGACTCAAGCTTTCTCATACAAGGCCGTTGTTGATGAGTTGTTGTACTTGCCGTTGGATCTCCTTTGTTTCCTCGGGGTTTATGCGGTAGGGTGCCTTGTTAGGAAGGGGTGCTCCAGGGATGAGGTCGATTGGGTGCTCGATGCCTCGTAGTGGAGGTAGACCCGGAGGTAGCTCGTCGGGGAATAAATCTTGGAATTCCTGCAATAGAGAAGATAACACTAAAGGTAGATCATGATAGTTGTTAGTGTTGGGTGCCTCGTCCTTGCACAAAAGGACATGGTGCATGACACTTGATGGGTTCTCACACACTTCTCTCATCTCACTTTTTGTGGCAAATAGGACTAAGTTCATCTTGTCGCTCATCATGGAGGCACTCACACTACTAGGGAAAAGCCTAGCAGCAGCGAGGGTTTTGGGCCTCTCAGTAGCGCGGGTGCCGGCGCTACTAATAAGGCGCTACGGCTAACGTATAGCAGTAGCACCTGTTGTCCCACGCTACTGCTATACATGAATAGCTGTAGCGTTCTTTGGGAAAGGGCGCTACTGATATTATCTGCAGCACTGTTTGCTGGGACGCGCTACTGGTAAGGAGGCGCTACTGCTAAATTTCCCCCCTCGCTACTACTAGTTTATTTATTAGTTTTTTTCCTGCATATTTTTTTTGTATTTGAATAGGCTATATACAATAATCTTTAGCATATCATACACATACAAATGTAATCATAGCATATACATACAATTAGTCTCATCAAATCATGTCATCATCATAATCATCATCCAACACAAAGTGGTCTCTCGTCATCATCTCGAAAATAGCGATAGAAGTCTCGATTACTTGCAAATACATCGTCATCCATCTAAACAATGATATACACGAGAAGAGCTATCACTTTGAGAACATGAGTTCGTATCCCTCTCTCCCATTAGCGTGAACCTAAACTAACTACTGCTTGTCGCTCGGAAACCGGAAACCGGTACACCTGGGCGGCCTGACACTCCGGCCACTTGTCGTATATATACTCCTGGTGTAGCACTTCTTCGCCATCTATGATCTATGCACCTGCATCATCACATGAGTCGATGATATGCAACATATATAGTTGAGCAACAGAAAGAGACAGACTTGGCAAAAATAGAAACAACATATCATAAGCATAAATAACAAAGTTCATCGTACCCCAAAATGCCCTAATTAGAGTGATTTTCGCTAGTCAAGGAGGAGGACAGTTTAATTACATCACAAATAAAGTTTCACCGTGCATAACTCAAAGTTTTGTCATACAGAAAGTATGGACTAAACGGACACATTGTCATATATCGACAATCACTCCAACATGTCGTTCCATCCATCCAAGTCAGGGAGATAGTCCCCGAGCCTAGTGAAAGGCTTCAGGTCGAGACGCTGAGAGGCTATCCATGTTCGGACGTCTTCCCGCGACATTTGTCCTTCTCCGTAGAACATCCCTGTTTTTCCGATGACCTCCTTCATGATGATTTGGGCAAGTTCACGCTGGTTGTTATAGAACTCATCTCGAAGTCGATGATCCTCGATATCTCCTATGTCCTTTGCCCATTGCAAAATATGGGCATCGCAGGAAGAAGGTGCCATGCGAAGGTTCTGGTGATACCATCTGTACTCTAGCATGTGGTGTAGGACATAGAATCCATCATTAAGAGAATCGTTCGGTTGCTGGATGCAGCAGAAGTCGGTCTTATGGCCGAAGGCGACCCTGCCGCCCCTTTTCTTCTTGTCCCTGACCTCTCCACCCATTGATTGGTAGTAATACATAGCACTGTTGAGAACATCCTTGATGTGGGTGTAATCCTTTTTGTGAATGTTCTTCGACGAGTCCAAGTAAAGAGCGTGGGAGAATCGGGGGTAGAGTATGATGAGGACGGCGCGCCCGCCGCTGCGCAAAATAAGTCCTCAAATTAATTAGCCTCCACCGTGCAAATGAATGATTGAAACCGAAGGACGAAGGATAGCAGCACGGATGACTTACACGGGATGATAAGGCACGAGAATCGCCCCCTTGTCCTTATTGGCGAGCATGAAACTGACGATGTAATCCCTCGCGTATTCACGGTGATTTGCGTAGACTCCCAAGAAGCCCTCGTGCATGTAGTACGGGTCAGCGACACAGATATGAGATATCTGCTCAACCTCGATGATGTAGTTCATGTGCAAGGCATAAAGGCGGACAAACGTAAAATCCAGCTTCTTCACGTGAAACATGTCGAATATGTAATTGAATCGGAGGAAGAACTTATCCGCGGGGAAGCTGTCGACATACAACATTTGCCGCGGAACGTTAACCACGTAGAGTGGGTATCCTGGATCTTTCGAGGCGATGAGGTCTTTCTCTACCCGCAGCACATCGTCATGAAGTCTCTTTAGATCGCCGAATCTGGCCCGTAGCGCTGTTGTAGGTAGGATTGGTTAACCGGGGATATGCCATTTATCCGCATCGGGGATATCTATACGGTCCTGAAGTAGAGGCTGCTGAGGCGGCTGGATCATAGAAACAGCTTTTTTGCCTTTCCTCGCTCTCTTCCTAAACTTCTTTACTACCGGAAGGTCATCCATAATATGTTGAGACGGCAATTCAGGCACCGAATCATGACGCTCAAACCCTGAGGAGGTGCTAGTATAGACATACTGTTCAGCAGCGCCATCGTCGTCCTCATCCTCATCCATGGCGACGTCATCAGCAACTAATGTAGCCTCCTCCTTACCCCGTCCGCTATCACCCAACCCAACACCCGACGCTAATTGGTAGGTGGGGTGTTGATGTTCATACCTTGCTGAGGCTGTGTGCTCGTGGGTGTGCTCCCGGCCGCCTCCAGACGAAGCAGACTCTTTGCCCACAACAGGACCCACCCAGCATTGCAACAATCACCAAGCCGCCGCGGTGTCTCACCGTCATCCCCCAGTAGTACTGGAGGAGGCAAATTCTCGTGGCCCGGTTTGACACTGGCCAAGGAAACCTTGAAGACGTTCGGGGGGATCGGCCGGCTGTGGAACAATGGTTCCTTCGGCTCCATTATCATCGCCTTCCCCACGTCCACCTTCTGGTCGCCGATGGTGTATAATATGGTGCACGGGGTTTCGTCGGCCTGCAAAGAAAAGTCCGCGACGTGAGACATCCGAAAGGCAACGAAAACGGGAGATTATACATTTATATTGAAGGGGGCCGGTGTGACAGATACTGTGAGGGCGTCGAGCTCAGCCAAAGACGAAGCACCACCTAGCACGTCTAGTGCGGGAGCCGGTGCGGGAGCAGGTGCAGCTGCAGGTGCTGGTGCAACGCTAGTCGAGCTGCTCCCCGCCAAGAAGTCAGCAAGGGGAAAGTCTGCTGCATTTTTTTCTGGATTTTGCCTGGTCCAATTGAAAACGGCCGGAACCAAGGTAGTAGAAATATCTACAGCCACCTGTTTTGCGGCAGCTACCGCTGTTGTGACTATCTGAGTTGATTTCTTCTCAAGCGCAATCTCAACCCTCTTGTCGATGTTTTCTTCATTTAACCTCCGTCTTTCCTTTCTCTCCTCCATGGTCTCACGGTAGTACTTCTTCCACGTGGCGCCGTCTCCGACACCGTGCACGCATCCATACGACGGTCGAGTATCCACCGGTTGTCGTTTCAATATGTTCAACGCCCGGTTGAATGGAGTGTCCCACTTAGGCCTCGCCAATGCCTCAGACGGCGAGTCGCTTTCGGCCGCAATCCTGCGCTGCTCTATCTGCAAAAGGCACAACGATCGTTTACAAATATGACTAACGTGTGCAGTCGAATTGATCATAAACTAAAATTACCATCAGTCTTATGAACTCCGTAATGACCGGTGTTGTCTCGTAATCCTTTTTCACTGGGTGCCAACGGTGCCGGGCCCTGAGGACGTCACGCTCCTGCTGGACGGTGAACTCCGCCAAGGGGTCTGCGATGCCCAGACTCGCGGCTTCCGCGTCCTCCTTGGCCCATTTGGACCTCTTTCCGCCGTAACCACGGCTTCCAAGGTGGTGGCTCCCAAAGTTCCTCTCTTGAAGCCCCTTCATGTACTTAGACTTTTTTTGGCATCTTCGGCCTTGCAAGCCTCCTTGAATATTTGAAACTGCTCTTCCGTGATTGTCGGATTATCCTTTACAATCTCAGAGTAGGGTTCCTTCTTGTCGATGATCCTTGCTTTCACTCGATTTTTCCAGGCGGCCAACGCGTCAATAAACTTGGTCATGGCGTGTTTGTTTATCTTCTTCATTGCCGGGTCCTCATCTGGATCTTTATAATCATTCTCATTCCGGCCCGGGAACAAGAATATCTGGTGAAACTTCTTTAGGAGGGAGCTCCTCATATTTTCTATCTTCTGCAGTTTCTCATTGTTGATGGTGGCGGTTGTCCGTACGATGCAGCCTATTTGATTGTTGTAACATCGACACGCTTCATCAGGCTCCGTTGGCTCAAAATTGCCGTCGTCCACCTTCGTGACCACCACTCTAGTAGTGTTTGTTAGGAACCCGTTGCCTCTTTGCTTTTGGTTCTACACCAGCTCCACTCCCCAGGCAGTGCCGGTCTCAGTCTCAGTGCTGGTCTCGATGCCGGTCTGAGTCTGAGCGCCGGTCTCAGTCTCAGCACCGGTCTGCGTGTTGGTCTCAGTCCTCGATGCCACCGGTGGGCCCAGCAATAACATCGGTTGATCGTCGGTAAGGCTATTCGTCTGCCACCCGGTAGGCGTCGTCGCAATCACCAGAACCCTGTCCTTCATCGTTGCTAGCCATGTTTCCTATGATTAAATCTAGTCAATTAATTCTAGACCTAATAAAATGAATAATGACATAAAAAAGGCCTATTGTTTTGCAGGAATGTTGACTCCTTCCTGGTGTGGCAAATCACGGGCACTCGATATGTCCTAGTTTGTAGCACAAGTCATGCCGAAATTCACGGAAAATTTTGGCATGACCTTTGCTAAAACGTGGACAAATCGAGAACCTGAAATTTGCCGGAAAAGAAATGAATCAACATTCCGGCAAAACATAGGCCACTAAGCATCATTCCCTGGAAACAGTGTCCAAATATACACGAGCAACCACATGTCCAAATTTCGCAAGCTAATTCAAAAACAAAGTGTAGAAGAAAATTCATTTAACTACTAATAGAACAAAATTCAGTTAACTTTAGTGCTCTATAATGATGAAAGGAAAAAAATTCAGTTAACTACTAATTTCATTCATTTAGGTTATTCATTTAACATCACCTAATTAACCTACTATACCACTAGTACTAGCAGCACTACTAACCTAATTAACCTAGCAAAACTCTAGTGCCCTAACTAAAAAACATCTAATTAACATCTACTAGTACCACTATTGCCCTAACCTAATTAACATCTACTAGTATCACTATATACTATACAAGCAGCATCTACACTAATTAAACCCTACTGCCCTAACTAACTTTTGCTCTACTAATTTTTTCTCTAAAATGCAGGGAGAGATGAGTGGGAGGGAGGGGTGGGGGACTTACAGAGAGGGGAGAGAGGGCGGGCTCGGGCACGGGCAACGGCGGTCCTGGGCGGGCTTGGGCGGCGGTGAGGTGGAGGGCGCCGACGGTGACGTCGAGGGCGGCCTCGGGCGGTGGCGGTGAGGCTGAGGGTGGCCTCGGTCGGCGGCGGTGAGGATGACAGCAGCCTCGGGGGGAGATGGTGAGGTTGCGGGCGTCCACGTCGGCAGGAGACGGCGGCGAAGTGGGCGACGGTGAATTGGGGAGACGGCGGCGAGGGAAAGGGATTTGGGGAAGAAGTGGTGGCCGGGGGGTGGGGGGGACCGCTGTTTAAGTGAAACGTAATGGTAGCGAGTTTCCGGAAACGCGCTATAGCTATGTTAGCTATAGCGCGTTTACTGAAACCCGCTACTGCTATTCCTTTCTCCTTTTTTCCTTTTTTCTTTTATTTTTCTTTACATTTTATTTTTTCCTTTCTCCTTTTTCTATTTCTTTCACTTTCATTTACTTTTCTACTTGTTTTTCACTTTATTTTATTTCCGTTAGCAGCAGCGCATTACACGTAAGCGTGCTACAGCTAAGGAGCGTAGCAGTAGCGCTGGGCCAGTATACGCGCTACTGCTAGGTTGCGCTAGCCATGTGCGCCCAGTTCAAACATAGCAGCTGCGCTTTTCACCAGTACGCGCTACTGCAAAAGTCGTAGCAGTAGCGCGGTTTATTTACGCGCGCTGCTACTAATTAGCAGTAGTCTTTGATTTTGTACAGCGCTATTGGTAACATTCTGTGTATAAGGTTTTCCCTAGTAGTGTCACTTTCGGCTTGTGGCGCTCACTCTCTTTGTGGTGGTTCACTCTCTCACTATTCTCTCCACGATGGGCGGCTTGCTTGTCGATGATCACTTGGCTAGGAGACATAGGTCGTAGAAGGTACTCTTTTCCCTTCATCTTGAAGCTATAATGATTCGTTCGCCTATTGTGGATGCCACCTCAGTCAAATTGGCATGGCCATCCAAGAAGGAGGTGGCAAACGGACATCGGAACGGCATCACACTCCAAAGTGTCTTCGTAAGCTCCGATCTTGAAGGAAACTTGCACCATATGCTTGACTTGGATAGTGTCGGAGTCGCTTAGCCATTGTACATTGTTGGGATGCGGGTGCTTCATATTAACCAATTGGAGCTTGGATCATAGTTCTTCACTTGCTAATTTATGGCAACTCCCTCCATCGATGATGACCTTCACGGACCTTCCATTCATGCCAGCCTAGTGTGGAAGATATGGCATATTTTGTCTTCGTCTTGTTTATGTTGAAGTGTCAAGACCTTGGAGACAACGAGAGCGGGGCTCGAATCCTCATCACAAAAGACTTGATCATCTTCATCTTCGTTCACGCGTCGGTGCATGGACACTTGCTCAAGGGCTTCCATTTCCTCTTCACTCATGGAGTCATAGGTTCCGTCATCATTGAGGATCATGGTGTGTTTGTCGGTGCACTCAAAGGACTTGTGGCCTCGTACGGCGCATGTGAAGCACTTGATTGTACTTGTCTCGACGGTCTCATCGGTTGGTGTAGATGTTGATGAAGCTCTCGCCTTGAAGTTGCTTGTAGTAGGAGGACGACTTGAGGTTGTCGAAGCTTTCTTGAAACTTGATTCATCGCCGTTTCTTGTAGAAGTCTTGGTTGAGGTAGAAGGTGTTGGAGTCATCGAAGCTTGGGTGTTGGAGAAGCTGTAGTTCTTGGAAGAGTACATGGTGTACTTGAAGACATCTTGCACTGGTCGTTCCACTTTGGTACCTTGATGCACTAGCTCGATGAGGTTGGAGTAAGGTTGGAAGTCAGCAATATTCTTGATAGGATGATTGGGTCCATTCAAGAAACGTGCCATAGTTTGCTCATCATCTTTTGTGACATTAGCTCTTATCATGGGAATCTCCATTTCCTTGTAGTATTCTTCAACACTCTTGGTTCCTTGCTTGAGTAGTAGCAATTTCTTGAAGAGGTCGTGGTTGTAGTAGGTTGGCACGAAATGTGCTCTCATGACATCCTTCATTTGCGCCTAAATTGTGATGGGTGATTCACCTCTTGCCCCTCGGCACTCAATGACTTGTTCCCACCAAATGAGGACGTAATCTTGGATCTCAAGAGATGCCATAGTGATCTTCTTCTCTTCCTCATAGTTGTGCAAATGAAATATTTTGTCAACCTTCAATTCTCATGAAAGGTACTCTTCAAGATCATTGCTTCCGGAAAACTTGGGCATGGTGAACTTTAGCTTGCTGTAGCATTGCTCTTCATTGTGTTGGGATAGAGGGTGATGACATCCTTGATGAGGAGGATTGTCTCCCTCAACTTGCTCTTGTCATGGAGGATTTCCATTGTCTTCTTGCTCTTGGTGAACTTATGATTCTTGTCGAGCTTGTGGAGGAGCTTGAGGAACTTGACGATGCACTCATGATTGGTAAATCCTCTCTTGAACTTCATTGCGAAGTTCTTATTGTTTGCGCCTATGGTGGTTGTGTGCGGTAATGGCGTGACTAGTGTCGTGGAGTGCACATTGCGCCTCAAGTGCTTGAGCTTCTCGCCGTTGTTGTTCTTGACGTTGTACCTCGACATCTTGTTCTTGGTTTAGACGCGCTCGCTCTTCTTCTTGTTGGCGTATACGTTGACGTTCTTGTGCTTGCGCAAATGTACATTGGTTTTGACGTTGTCGTTTCTCTTGCGCTCGAGGTTCCTCTTGATGATCGGTGTCGTGTAGGGGATTGCGATTTGCTTGACGATCTTGACGCGCGGCTCATCGAAGAGTGTTCGATGTTGGAGTACTTGAGCCGGAGATGGTCTCGTCAGAGTGTCTACTCGAGCGGCTCTGTCTTGAGTAGGACGAAGAGGTAGAAGAGCAGTTCACCAACAAGGCACGAATCTCGTCCATTCTTGCATTGCTCTCTTTCTTTTGTTCGTCGAGCTTGTTGTCGAAGTAGTCTCTTGTACGTTGCTCGTAGAGTCGCAAGTCGGTGGCGAGGCGTTGATGCAGTCGCTCATTGCTTGTTTATCTTAATGCAAAGCTCGTTGTGTGCCAAATAGGTGGATCTTGGTGACGTAGTTGTTCGGGTCGTCGTCTTATTGTAGGAAGAGTGGGTTGGTAGAAGAACTTGGCCTATCCATCATTCCAGGAAAATATGTGAGTGGGAGAAAGAAAAGAACTTATACCAAATGTACCTTGACCGATGTTGAAGATGGATCAATGATCACTCAAATGTGTAACAAGGAAATAGCACAATTGGTACCAATTTTGTCTGTTCTCACACCCACAGAAATGCAAGCTTATGGTGGAGCTCGGTTAGGATGGTGGCACAAAATTTGATGCAATTGTTAGTGAGCTTCAATACTGTTGCAAAAGATTCACAAATTTGCAAATGTATCAAGTAGACCAATAGCAAGATATGGTACACGGAAACACACACACGGATAGATAAATGACGTTGCAACCAAGGAATGAGCCAAAATGTGAATCCATGAAAATGCTCTTGTTGCACAACAGTAGAGAGACACTAGAATGATTGCACAATAGGCGGATACGAAACTTGTGGAAAACCTACTAGGCAAAAATGCAACGACTTCTATCCTAAGTATGGTATATGTATGGCTTTCTGATGATATGATCCAAGATGATCGAGTATGACAATCTTAATGTAGTATGATGATATGGTTCTTTCTTATAAGCTCTTTGCTTACCTTTCCTTTTTGCTTAAAAGCTTTGTTGGATCTTTATCTTTTGAGCTATTTTCTCATGCAAAACTTCACGAACCAAGATAGCAATTGTGTATGCGATGACAACTTTGTGACACAAGAGTTGATACCAAGATATGTACCAAGATGATATGGTATGTATGCAATGGGAGCTATGATCACTAATGTGCATAGTGACATTGTCGGCAATACTCAAAGGCTAGTCTCGATAGGTAAGATACGCAAAATTGGTCTATGGTGGTTATCAATGTAATGGCAAGGAGTAGACAAAGATGTCGTCGAGGTTACCGTTCATGGTATGTCGGGTGTAAGAAAGGACGGATGAAGATGTGGTTGTTGTCTATGACGAATCCGTGGCGAAGATGAGCGACGGTGATGTGGATGTCGAACCATCCCTAAGTTGCCGAAACACATTAGGAAACGGAAGCTCCAACTCAAATTCTCAAAGCAAAACGTGTCAAAATTGTCGGAGATGGTATCGGGTAAGTGGTGGAGTTTGTGGAAAGCGGTGGTGGTATGCGGAAGTTTAAGTTGGCACTGGAACAAAATTTGGTGAGAGTTAGGCGAAAAACGGAGCGGTGGATGGAAGTGATGTTGTCAGGGGCCGGATGTTCGGGCTTGCGGGCCGGATGTCCGGGCTTTGGATCCGTGGACGAATTCTTGGTGGAAAGTGGAATTCGTGGCAAAATTTGGGATATTTTGTGGGTGGAAATTGGGGAATAGATGGTGGAAAGCTAGATCTACCTACTACACACAAAATCCACGGATCAAATCCAACAAAACATCATCGCACCAACAAATCACAAAAAAATTGGGGGGCTATTTTTGTGGGGAATTTTTGAATTTAGGACAAAATCAACAAAACAAGGCTAGAAAATGAAGAGGGAGGCTCCAAAATTGTGATCAATGTGGCTAATGATACTAAGATGATTTAGGGTAGAACCCTAGATGCCCGATCTTTCATGAAAGGAGCGGATCCCACGATGAACACAAAGAAAATGAGGGGAAAATACAAGGGGAAACACAAGAGAATCACTCAAACCAACAACATTCAGTCACACATATGCTAGATCCTCGAAACACAAAAGAGATACAAGATCCAAGATCAACAAGGGACGATACAAGTAGCATGTTCTTCTCCGTGAGGAGTTCTTGAAGGTCTTACCGTTAGGGGTCTTGAATCCACTTGGGGGATCTTCTCCGTAGAGGCCGTGAACTCCTCAGGAGAAGGGGTTGAAGTGGAGAGCAAAGCTTCTCAATGAGCTACTACTATGATAACCCTAGAAACAGGAAGGAGGAGGAGTATATATAGTCTAGCTGGGCGAAGGGGTACATGGTCCTCGGCCCTTTACTATGCGCAGACAGGTTGAGCCGGATGTCTGGGTGTCGCGCCCGATGTCCGGGCCTTCACGGGGAGCCGGATGACCCGACAGGCGGGCCGGATGTCCGGGCTGACGGAGCTGGCTTCAGAGCTTCTCTGGATAGGCTTGTACGGATGTCCAGCAGCTCGGGAAGAGCCGGATGTCCGGGCCTTTGGCAGATTGTCTGGGTTGACGGGGTCCAGCCTCGGGTGTGTTCTGTGATGGCAACTGGATTTTCGGGCGGGGGCCGAATGTCTAGGCTGGCGTTAGCCCGGATGTCCGGGCCCTGGGTCGGATGTCCGGGCCCTATAGCTTCTGCTGGTCGGCTACTGTGGTAGATGTTCCAGGGGCCGGATGTCCGGGGTTGTGGCCTGATGTCCGGGTTCCGGGAGCTTTCCTTGACTCCTTCTGCTGGTTCTCTTAATCTATGAACTTGGGGACTTGTCCGTATTCATGCGCATCTTCAAAAGAGTCCTCTTGGTAACTAATCATGTCTCAAGTGGATCATATGTGATATCACTAAGGAAAGAAGTCACCTCGGTCTTGAGAGCTCTAGCTGATGCTCATGTCATGGGTCCTCTTGCACTTAGTGAGACGACCATAGGTCTATGGGGATGACCATAGGATGCTCCGCGTTAGGTTATTGACCATGCCGGAGCACGATCAACCTGACCACGAAGGTCTATTCCTGCAAGCAATCAAAGAACAAGAAATAATATGATTAAGCAATCTGAATATTGCGAATATGGATGAAGTATTGATAAAAGTGGGGTTTCATAAGCTCTCTTGCTCTGGTTTTTGGAGACAAAGGAAGTACACGAAGTTGTAGCGGTGTCTAAATTTTAACTAAATAAAACCCAATGTCTAAACGACGCCCTAAGGGCTGTATATATGGAGGAAGAGGGGGGAATTTCGTGGCCCTTGAGTGAGGGGTCCGAAACCAACCCTATCTCTTATTTCCCCACACATAAGGACTCTAAAAAGAGCCTATACTTATGTATTTCGAAATTACATGGTCCTGGCTCAATAATAAGGTGACGCAGCACCTATAATAGCACCTATAATAAGGCATCTTGTATATTTAGTCCAAGAGTTGCTTCACTCATTACGGTGGCTTCAATGTCCTGAAATCATCACTTGAAACTCTGTTCTTGTTTCCCTCGTGCTTGCCATCATCTCCATGCTTGTTGTTGCTCCAATGTTCATCCTTCTCCAATCTAGGCCCTTCATTTGTAAGCAAAACAAGTGTATCCAATTTAGGCAGCATCATATTCTCTTGAACATTAGAATCATTACCAAGAAACGGAAGTACCTGGTAATTTAATTGGCGTGCACGAGCCCTAGTAATTGGTCCAGTATGCATAGTAGCAGGGGCTGTGGGTGTAACAATGGTATTGATGTTCTCCTCATCAAGCTGTGAGGGCCTCCGCGCAGCCGCCTTAGGCTCCCCACTCCATTTGCAAGAGTGATGGAGGTTGACTAGCCGCCGGGGCTCAGACTACACATGAGGGGCTGCTGTAACGGCAGCATGCGGGCAGACGTGGAGTTCCCCACTCATCATGTCATGCTCCTCCGGCGCGGTTGGAAGACTTTTGCTCGTGCCCACAGCTTGGTGGTCGGGCACATCCTCCATTTTAAGTTAATGGAGGCCACCCTGCTCTCTGTCAAAGTCTTCGGACAGTCGAGTGCTCGCTTAGGGTGTTGCGCGGAAAGCTCGTCCGACGACGAAAGCTCCTCCTCGAGCGATAGCAATGAGGAGGACAGTGATAGTGATGATGAGGATGCCGACGGGGAGGACGATGGCTCCGACTCCGGCTAAACACCAACCATACCATCACCGTCAGTTGGCAGCACCACCATCTGCACCTGCATCCCCTCTCCGGCAAGGCGATTTACCGAGGAGTTAGATGTGGCGGTGGGGATGGTGTCTACGGCTCCTCCAGCAGCCTTCAAGCTGGACCCTGGCTGGCTTCCCATGGACTTTGGCTTCGTTTCCCCTGCCGCGTATTGCTAGCCCTAGTGGCTGTGACCAGGGGGTCGTCTCTGCTGCTCTCTTCACCGTCACGTTCGCCCGCGCTCTCCCGATCTTGTCAGGCCCCTCGCCATGGGCCCTGATGGGGTCAGGTTGGGCTTCTGCCCTGTCGATGCAACAAACCTTGGGTCTACTGCCCAGACCGTGCAGAGGCCTAAGAGCAAGGTCGCAACATCCAAGACCAGGCCAAGCAGAAGAGATCAACTCTTTGAGGAATCAAATGGAAGATCGAGAAGAACAAGACAAGCCAAGAGAGAAAGATACCACTAAGGGAAAGCCTCCCTTGCCGCGCAGGCGAGCCTGGTCCTGGTCGAGGTTGCCCCAGAGACAAGTTGCAAGACTGCCCCGGCAAGCCTGTCGGGGGACGCCAAAGGCAGACCACCCCACCAAGGCTCCACCGCTCCACCTCACAGCGATGCTAGTCGTCTATCAGTGCGGTGCCGAGCCCCCAAGTGACTAAGTGGCTTTTTTTGACACATGGCAGCCGCTTCCGAAGGAAATCACCTCAAAATGACACCCGCCCAGAGACGTGTCAAACCGACAGAGAAGCAGGTGGCTGAGCCTTGCCGGGCATGCTGCAATGTGACAATAAGTGGTGCATTTAATGCGCTGTGCCCTGTCTGCAAAGTTAGGTATGATAGCATTAGCACTGTTTGCTTTCTAATTAGTACATGATGACTGATTTGCCATTGTGTGACCCCTTGATCTCTAAAAGGAGGGCCATGGCAACCATAGAAAGGACTCGGACCCTTATAAACTCATACGTGTGTAGCTGCTCTCGCCCCAAGGCAACCCTGTCGGGCAAGAGCGATGCGTCTCCACCATAGTCCTCTCATCAATCCACCAAAGCAGGAGCAGGGTTTTACGCCTCACTATGGTCAGAACCTGGGTAAAACTGCCCGTGTGATCTCTGCCGTGCTGCATGACGTTCTTCGCTGATCCGGAGCATCCTATGGTCATCCCATGGACCTACCATCGTCTCATGAAGTCCCAAGAGGACCGATGACACGTGCACGAGCTAGAGCTCTCGAGACCGAGATGACTTCCTTCCATAGTGATATTCCATATGATCCAGTCGAGACATGGCTACTACCTAAGTCCGAAATATTGTGCATGATCAGGTACCAAGAAGGCTCTCCCGAAGATGCACGTGATGATGGACAAGCATACAAGTTCACGGATGAAGAGGAATTATGGAAGGAACCAGAGAAGTCTCCAGGACCAGGACATCCGGCCCCAAGCCCCGAACATCAGGCCCCTAGAGCATCTACCACAGCCGTAGCCCTAGCCGAAGCAATAGGGCCTGGACATCCGCCCTAGGCCCCAGATATCCAGCCCGATGCCAGCCTAGACATCTGGCACCTGCCTGGAAATCCGGCACCCATCAAAGAACACACCCGAAGCTGGACCCCGTCAGTCCGGTCATCCTACTCTTCCCGAGCCACCGGACCTCTGGCCTGCTACCCGGAAATCTGGTCACCGCCTATCCAGAGAGCTTCAAGACCGACCACGCCATCCCAGACATCCGCCCCCCTGCCCAGACATCCGGATCCTCCTGAAGGCCCGGACATCCGCCCCAACGCCCGAACATCTTGCTCCGCCTGTCTGCGCAGAGTATAGGGACGAGGCCCATGTACCCCTTGTCCACCTAGACTATATATACTCCTGCTCATTCCTGTTTCTAGGGTTAGCAAAGGATTAGTGTTGGGACCCCGACCCTAAGTTACACTAATCTAGCATGTAACACATCATATCACTTTTGCGGCCTCATGTACGGTATCCCCACAGGTGCCACCTTACCTGGCCCGGGACCGTTTGCGCCTTTGGGCTCACGTATATGATGGTGCCGCTAGCATCCATATGACAAAGAACCCGGGCCGACATATCTAGCTTTTTACATGGCGTTGAATCTGGCCTGCTTACAACCCATCTGATAATGGCCCGTGACACTTGGGCCTATGGCCCGCGTGGATACCGGCCTGCTTAAAGCCCATAATTTATTGGGCCAAACAGGCCTGAGATATTTTTGGCCTGCGATTTGGGCCCAACATGGCCCTTAGGCAGTTTTGGCCTGTATTGGCCCGTGAATTTTTCGGCTCAACGCTAGCCCAATCTAGGTTTTAGCCTGTTAAAAGCCCATGGTATTCTATGGCCTAGCTAGCCACGTTTTCGCCCATATGAGTAATGGGCCGGCCTGAAGACCGACAGAACTGAGATCCACTAAACCTTCCGGCCTAAATTACAGCATACCAACCAAAGAATAAACCTAGACTATACAATTAAGAACTTACAGCATATTACATCCATTGGGAATCAAAGTTCGCTGCCGGTGATAATAAAGCGCAACGTGACCGTAGATTACATACATTGGGCATCAAAGATCGCCACCACTGCATATAAACGCACCGACAAAAGAATATACAAAACTGAGAGCACTTCAGAAAGAACTAGGCCTGGCCAGGATGGGCCCCGCAAGTAGCCGAACAAGCTGATGAGACCTTAGTTGTGTCAATGATAGATGCTCCATCCCTAGTTGTATGGCATCATTGTGCGCACGGCAGTCCTCTGACATCTTCATTGCATCTTTGACGTCAAGTTGGAGCTGAGCTCAAGCAAGCCTTTCCACTATAAGTTGAGACTGAAGAAGTCGAACTGATTGAGGCAGCGACTGCACAGATGTTGTCTCACACCTTCTGTTGAGTAGCTTCAACTCATTGTCTTCATCAAGATAGGACCTTGGGGTCATCTCGTTGTCCTCAAGCTGGTTTGGCTCACTATCTTCTCTAATGTTCAGCCTGGCATAAGAGATACGACTCTGAAAGAGAAACAAGGAGACACGTAACAGGTTTCACAATTATATAAGCAGATAAATGAATCTGTTCTGCATAAGGAACATGTTTTGATAACTACATTTAAAACCAGAAGTTGTTGCAAACATGCAATCAGATGTAAACAACAAAGTAAATAGCTCTGGAGGAAATGATGCCTATCCAAATCTATACTAGAACAAAGTTTGAAGGCTTGAGAAGGATGAACTTACATTACATGTTAAAATGGGGTGGACAAAGCCCTTCTCCATGTTGATGGAAGGATAATTCAATAAATTCCCCAAAGAAAATTCTTTATAAGCGTTGTCATTATTCCACATTTTCCAAAGAGTAAATATAGATCAAATAATATTGGAAGAAACAGAGGATGATGAAGCTCAGATGCAGAGTGATGATACATAATCAAATAGGAATTAATTAAGTACAGCATTACAAGGCAAAAGGTACTGACAAGAGGAATGCAGACATCAACGTGTGCAATGGCATTGGCTTTATTCAACATTCTAATAAGAGTAAATGTAGATATGATAATTTGGAGAAAGTGGAGTGCATGATAGATAAGATGCAGAGTCATGCTAGACAATCAACTGTCTCACGATGCAAGTACAGTAATACCACCACCGTCCATTGTTACTTGCCGCTCAAGTGGATGTATCTAGCACTATTAAGTTCTAAATACATCCAGTTGATCAACAATTAAGTCGATACAAAGGGAGTACATGACAACATGTACTTACATGAGCAATCCAAAAATTCATAACCATTGTGTTAATTCTACATTTATCTAAGAGTAAATATAGATCTTATAATATCAAGCAAAGGGAGGATAGAGAAGCGAACATTTATAGTGATGCTACATACTCAAACAGCAATGAGTGTAAGTATGCTAACAAAGGGAAAGAGGTACCGACAAGAGCAATGCAGAGCCCAGTATTGTTGTGAGATCCTTTGAGAAAGGATTCATTCGAAATTAGTTTTCATACAAGAGAGAATGTAAGGCACATGCAGAAATTTAGGAATTCAAATTTTGAATTGATATCATAGATAGTACCTGACGCTGGGCTCTCAGCAGTTCTAATAGGGGTTTGGCCAGTGGAGTAGGGGTAAAGTGTGGTATAGTTGGGCCTGTGTTTTCTGTGGATGCTGATCTATCTGATTTAACAGGTATCACTACCTTTTCCAAATACCTAGTTTGTACTCCTTGAGGATCTGCACTCACCCTCTTCCTTTTGGACATCTATTACAAAAGAACAACATTTGACTGAAAAAACATAGTATGACGACACATGGAATAGGTACAGAAAATGGATAGGTATGGCATATACTTATATATGATGCTCAAACTAAGCAGATGGTGTAACAAAGTAGAAGTAATGCAAGAGGTCAGATGCAAAATATGTGCGACCAATACAAGCTTGCCAAGTTAGAGCAAGCACCTTGATGGGTGAATAAGATAGGCCATCCTCCACCATGCCAAGTTTGTTAGCTAGTGGATTGTTCCGCAATATTCCTCTTGTGTGCCCATTCTCATATTCATTTTGATAATGTTCAATACCTGACATACATGAAAACATAAAAACAAGTGAGATTATCTTTGTAATGCAGAAGTGATTCTAATCTAGTACCACCTCCCTGTAAACCCCTTTGTGCTATCTATGCAATTCTTCTGAGAGATGCCATACATGCTGTAATTTGGTGTGTGCATTAATATAATTTGGCCTACTACTCAAAATATGAGAGCTCCAGAAGTGATGATACTTCGCAGATGACAGCTTCAACATATAGTAAAGAAGAACAAGTCGACCTGACCTGACAGATTCAAAATATACTAAGGGAGAACAACTCGACCTGACCAGTTGACCACAAATGTCTCTGCTACTCTTCTCAACAAGGAACATACTTATTAAAGAAGAGAAGAGGATCATCTTAAAGAAGAGCAGAAGATTAAGCAGATTGAGGATATTACAAGTCTTTCTATACAATATCGGTTGCCCACCCATGATGAACCAGAGTGCACAAAGAAATACTATTCCTTCCGGACTCTTCATATGTGGAACACATGCATTTCGAAACTAAAGTAGGAACATTTAGCTGACCAATTAAACATCTCTTAGTTTTACTAATATCAGCATAATATCATATTTGAATTTGTACAACTAAGCTTGTTTAGCTCGATGGATGGAGCAGTGCAATCACGACACGAACCATGTAGGCTGATCATGGTCATCATAAAATGGGGAAACGTAAGCATGATGAGTATAGGGTTGACCGTGGCAGTGGGATGGCTGATCTGAAGCTGCAAACTGCGCAAAGGGTAGTTAGCAACCGATGTTTGCTTTGAAATAACAACTAAGATTTGGTATGGACAAGAAAGTACAGTAAACAAGTGACAAAGAAATGCAATTCTACTGTCTTTCTATATGTCGCGACATGCATTTGGAAACTCAAGTGTGACCTTTAGCTAATCAATTAAATGTGTCTGTTAACCAATACCAGTATCATAACGCAATCATATTTGACCAACTAAGCTTTGTAATTTTTTGTGTTGTGTTGTTTAGCTTGAAGGGTGGAGTAATGCTAATACGATGGAAAGCATCTAAGCAGATCATAGTAGAGTAGATAAAAGGGGAAAACACTAAGCATCAAGAGTAAAATCAGGAAAGTGGAACTAGGTGGACCAGTGGGTGGCGCACATGTTTTTCGAAACGAATATAGGAACATTATGTGACCAATTAAACATTCTCTGTTTTAGTGATATCAGCATCATATCATATTCATATTTTAACACCTAAGCTTTGGAATTATGAGTGGCATGTTGTTTCGCTTGATGGGTTGAGCTCTTGAGGAGCAGTGCTAGCATGACACGAAGCACCTACGATGATGGTAGTTAATATAAAGGGGGGAAACCATAAGCTTTACGAGTATAGTGATCGTGCCATGGAGGATCTGAAGGTGCAAACCGGACAAAGCTACTTTGCAACCAATTTTTGCTTTCAACTAGCCACTACGATTTGGTACTAATAAGAAAATTACAGTAAACAATTTACGATCTATTTTCCGGGTGAGATCAATAACTTAAGCACATATGGAATAGTACCACCCCTCTTGCGAGACCGTGTAGGCCCCTACTGATACGTTCAGGGTGCTGTGGGTGCGATGGCTATCGGCGGCGGGGAAGAAGACTTTAGGCGGCAGACGGCCGGGTCGGGGGATAAATCCTGTTGTCATGGACGAGGCGTTCGTAGGAGCAGCAATGACAAGGTGGACGATGGCACCGATGAAGCGAGAGGACAAGATGAAAGGATCCATGTCCGGCGTCGTGGATGAGAGACGTCCATCTCTTGCACTGGACAACAGGGTAGGGGTAGCATCTCTGGAAAGGTGGAGGATGGGGTGGCGGATGGAGGAGGCTGGCCGCAGTGGGGAGGTTTTCGTGGCGCTGACGGTGTATGAATGGGGAAATAGATGGGGAGGGGGATCTCAAACTTTGGGACGCGCTTGTCTGAAATGTGGGAAAGTTACGCACTTATTACCCGGTTAAAATTTCGGACATAACGTCGGTTGGGGATAGGTCGGTAATCTCGCATCTCCCAAATATTTGCTGGTAGTAATTTCGGGCAAGGAGAGGGTGTTTTGGAGCCCATGGTGTATGAACGGGGCTGACAGGTAGGGCGGTTGTGTCACGTCTGAGGGAAGTTACACATCTTCCCTTATTTAAAATATTTGCCTACATCGATTTCAGACAAGGAGAGTTTGTTTTGCCACCCACCGTGTATGAATGGGGAAATGGAGGGAGATACACATGTCTTTCAGACGAGCTTGAATCAAATGTGTTTTGCTGCCCATCTTTGGCGCCCACTGTGTCTGAATGGGCTCAGAGGCGGTCGTGTCATGTCTGATTGAAGTTACTAGTCTACCCCTATCGACAGCAGTGTAAATTCGGTCGATATGGATGTAAAGTGTCAGGGGTAGACAGTAATTTCCATCTCGCAAACACTTGCTTCGGGCAGCCCACAAATGATAGTGGGTGTTTAGCTGCTTTGTTCAAAACTTGGGAATTAGCAATCATGTTTTCCCTCGGCCCTAGCAACTAAATTGAAATCCAATTTGTATTCGATTACGAATATCGACATATAATTCTATGTTTTGTTATTTATTTCTTCAAAACCACAACAAAGATCTATTCCACCTTTATATATGATTATGATTTAGAAATACCATGATCTTCGAATTCAGTAGGTTGGATACACTTTGAGTCAAACAGTTATTTCATCCAATACAATATGCTCACACGAAAAATAGTTCACCTTATGTCAATCGTTCAAGTACTGAGGATTACCTCGCCTAAAAAATTTAGATCATTACAACACATTGACAACATAGGGGGTCTTACAACATAATCCATTCAGAGACATCACACAACATGCAAGTACAATAATCTAATGCCACTTTCAACTGGTATCTAAAGAAGAACTGGGATTACCCTGGGCTTCAGATAGTAGAAATAGTAGGACCTCCTCTGTCTTCAAATGCAACATTCTTACTTCCTCCAATTCTTGGGTTGCTTGCATAATGCATGCAGCTAATTGCATAATTTCCAGCCTCAAGATCATGATTACCTCATTCATGGCATCCACACCATCTCTTTCTGCCTCTAGTAGAGCCTCAAGAACTATAATATATGTGCTGAGACTGCTCTCTGGCGGTGTTGCCTCTAAACTGCTAACATCTGGTAACATGGATGGAGCACTGTTTCCACAAATAGATTCAGGGGCTGTATATTGTTTCCTAGTGTGAACGGCATCCTAAAGGTTTTGCGCTGGACATAAGTAAGTGATAGTTATAGCATGATCCAGCCAGTAAGCTTACATGGTAAAGGACATACGAATTATTGCCGAGCATGGCAAGCTATATTTAAATGGTTCGAAGCAGCATCAGCCGAAAAGAAATTAAAATGGTAAGATGAAACTAGGGATGTAGGTGGCAAATAAACGACATCTGGTAGTCCCATCTAGTTAGTTTTTGCTAGCTCCCTAGTTCATTTCCTCAAAAAACAAAAACTATTTTGACCTATCATACCACTAGTGGACTTTAATCAGGATTAAACGAGACCCAGTTGACATCGTTAGTTGAAAGGGAGTGTACCACTGCTATATTTAAGTTGCCAAGGCATCTAAGCAGTTGAAATAATCTGAGAAAACACATAACAGTGTTGCCTCATATAAGCTACGAAGACAGTCTTGTGATGAAGTTCAGAGGAAAAGTTAAGGACTCAAATGAACTAGGCATGCATTTCTTTATGATAGTACATCAGGCACTGTTGACATATTGGCTAACTCAGGTATAGCCTAACAAGTAACAAACAAGCATTCAAATCAAGCAATACAGCAAAGTAGACAACTGAACTATTTGTAATTCTGTAAGATTATAGGTTGAGGGCACAAGCCAAGAAAGCATCCCACACGCATTACATTTCACATGTACTAAAACACACTGGCTTACCATATGTTGATGTGAAGCCTCACTGCTGTTGCAATGTTCTTTGAGGATATTGTCAGCATCTCGTGGTTGCAAATCTAGTTGTTGTAGTTTATTCTGCACCCTCTATTTAGGTAAAATTAATTTCAATCACATGCACTGGTTCGAATTGATCATCAGTGGTCCATCTAAACTAAGTAAAGAAGGGTGTGTGCTTACATGACAATATATGTGCTTCACTCTATTTTTATGCTTGTTCGAGGTGCCAGCCCCAAAATAACAAATATTTTGCTTGATGGGGTTGGCAGCTCCATAATTAATAGAAGCATCAAATTAGTCATGCAACTTGGGAAGATCAAGAACACACACAAAATTAATGAACAGAGGCTCGGAGCAGTGATGTAATAGCTAGCATCAGAAAATGTAGGGTAAAACGAACAAAAAGCGGCGGAACCACATGCTAGTTTGCTGATGTGTAATTAAGCATAAAGAACATGAAGCAATCTGATGGAACCAACAGGTGGCATCAGAACAACACCATTATCATAAATATAGCATGCAAGAAGTAAAATAGTAGGAAGTGATATCTAGGAAGTACAATAATACTTAGGACAAAACTAAAGCATATTAACTATATGTGCACTTGTATGTAATTTAGCACATGTAGCATGTTCACTACCAGAAGTATGGCCCTACAGGTGCAAGCAGAATAATGCGTCTCATGAAAAATTGAATGATGCCCTGACGAAATTCAAAGGTGCAGTGCTTATGCTAAGAAAGTGAACGTAGGCGCCGGGCATTGGATAATAGTACCTGATTCTCAGTAGTGTATGGGTATCGTTGTCATACTTGATAGCTAAGGATCATCGATGGTGCTCGTGTCGCGGTTGAGTTTGTGTCGTCTAACACCGTCGCTGAAGCGGCTCCGGTGCTTCAGTTGCGGCGCTTGTCGACATACAAGAAAGCTCATTTGTGGTAAGTGAACAGTTGCATGATAAAGAAGAGAAAAACTGCAAGAGTGTAAATCAAAATAACATGATGAGGCTGCAACGTCAGTAAAGCATGACTGGTGGAGTTGAATATGGCGTCCGTGGAGAGGATCTGGTGCGGTGGACGAAGGCTTCAGCGGGCGCGATGTACAGTGCTTTCAGTGAGGCGGATTTGTTGCGGCAGAAGAGGGCTTTTATGAAGAGCCAGCGATGGGGCAGGTGAGGGGGTCAGTGAAGGTCCTACACTATGGTGGCCGAGGGTGCCAGTTAAGAAGATTCGGTGTGGTGGACCATGCTGGTGGTCAAGGAGATCTGGAGCAGTGGACAAGCCAGTCACTGAAGCGACTCTGGTGAAGTGCTGAGTTGGCAGTTGGGGGTTCCAAGGTGTGGAAGGTAGATCCCGCGGGGTGTGAGGTCCACCACTGCGGCGGAGGACTAGATTCGGCCGCTTCTTGTGGTTGGGGGGTAGAGGAGGGAGGTGAAGGGGAGGGGCTCTGCGGAAGAATGTCGGGGGCAAAGAGGGGAAACAATGGAGTTACCAAAGCGGCCCTTTTCTGTTCATGTGGCAGGGGTAAAACAGGAATATCACAGGGCTAAACTTTCGGGCGCGAGATATTTCAATGTGAGCGGGAAGTTTCAAAGCTTTTGGCGTCTGAAATTATAAGTGTGCTGCTCTTGTACGACTAACTATGATATCATGGCCTAGAATTTATTTGTTTTGCACGCAAAAAGTTGCAAGTTTTGAAAATCAATGTCTCCAACTCGAAACTTAGATTGTCCATTCAATTAAAATATGGATCATGGAGCTAGTACAAGAAAATACCATCATACGGTCCAATTCAAATGAAATTCCAGATGTGCTCATCCTAAATATGATGACAAAAGCAAAAATGTGTATGTGTATGAATAAAGTGGATGATTATAAAGTTTGAACATGCGTGTATGTGTATATCTCTAGGTTTGATATATGAATTTGAAATCGCGAAATCCTGGCTTAAAAATGTACCTCCGTTTAAATGAATTACAAAAGCTAATGATGGAATCGAATTCCAAAATTCGAATCTTAGGTTTGTAATTTTTGTACATCAAGGTATATCACACATGTTCAAAAGTATAGTTATCTCATAGTCCAAACTATGAAACAAATTGATCAACCATGAGTGCACACACTATTGACCATATGTATCTCAATTACGCTAAAGTCCCTCAAATATATACATGTCACTCTTTATCTGAAGCCAACCACCACCCCCCCCACACACAAGTCGTTCTCTCCCCTAGACATGAACACACAAGCACATTAACTCCCCCCTCTCTTCCAAAGTCCGGATCCCAATATAGGTCTCTATCACTTTGTCTCTCGGGCATGCACACATCTCTTCCCCCAGTCTCTAGGTCACCCGACATCTCTCTTTCCCAAGCACACTCACTATATAGAGTGTATCTTTCCCATACACACAAAACGTCGCCCCCAAACGTATATCTCCCTAGTTATGTGTGGTTCTCGCACACTCACCTCACACACCACCCCACTGCAAACAAGCACGCTTTACCTTCTTGTGCACCACTCTCCTCTTTCTATATCCCCCACATGCAGACCCGCCCCAGCTCCTTCCCTGTATGCATATATGACGTGACTCTTTCCATAGCTCCCAAATGTATCATCGTTCACAATCTCGCATGTTGTTCTCTACACCATCTATTCTAGATCTCTCATGAAGTCCCTATCACACACACGACGACTCGCTTCTTTTGCGTCTCTGTACATAGGCCAATTTCGAACAACACCAACATTGTCTCCCTATCTATACGCCACTTATGGACACAAACGACCCCTCTCCCCCCCTCTCTTCCTCTCTCTCTCTATCTCTCTCTCTCTGTCGCTAGCTCTCTTTCTCTCTCTCACTCTCGCACCCCTCTCCCACACACACCCGATGTCTCTTCCAAATAGTCAGCTCCCCGCCCGCACCCATGCTATCCTGCTACTACACATGCCTTTGTCTCTCTTTGACACACATGTCACACCATTCCCCCTTCCATTATACTAGGTTTACATCATTAGTGGTCTCTCTAGTCCACATACACACACTCCCTCTCACATCATTAGTGATCTAGGTATGTATATATCCCCCCTCTCTAGCTCAGATGCACACCAAAATTCTCCATCTCTCTAACTCACACATCTCTCCCCCACTCTCTGATTATGTCTATGTGTCTCCACGTTACACAACACAAAGCCCCATGTGCATGTCTCTATCTATCCTCCACACAAAGAATCTCTTATCATTGACTCAGTCTCTAGACATATCACACATGCACACTATCTCTCTCACACAAACACGCTCAACAAGGGTTTCCCCATGAATAACATACCGTCTATTCATCAACAGTCGTGGCAGTACGGCGTACACGAGACGTGAAACATAATAAATCTACACGTGCATAGAACACCTAGTATGACTACTAGGACTAGAGCAAGCCGAAAGCATGCCGCCGTCACCCCCTCCTTATCGGCGATGGGAAAATCTTTGTTTTACATAGTCGAGAAGTCATTGTGCTAAGGTCCCACATGGTGAGCCGTTGAATAGAATGTAGATCCTAGTTTACGGAAACAAGTATCGGTAATACGTTTGTATCTCCATACTTATATTTCTTCTCTTATATAAAAACTGAGTTGGTGATGATGGTACGCATGCCATCTTGCAATATATACCGCCCGATCTATATCTGCGGATGGAAATTAAACTAAAAGATACCCGCACCTCTCTCCACATTTGTAGACAAGGCCTTTCCTCGTTCATCCTTATCTCCAACAACCTCATTGTTGAGAAATTAAAAAAGGAAGCCTCTGGAACAAACTGGCCTGGTGGCCGCTGCCGGCGTCATCCATCCCCATGCCTCGGCTCAGTCCGACCACCAATCACCACCACGCCCCACTCCTCTTCACATTATCTCCTCTTTCTCAAGATATCATTAGTTTTTCACATGGGATTACTCTCGCATGGGTCAATCACAACAAGTGTTTTATAAAAAAATGCATCTTGATGTTCCGTGCAATGCACAGACATCTTGCTAGTACTCCTATAGAAGACTAAATTGGTGATGATGGTGTGTCCGCCATCCGTCATTTCTGACCATTAGATCTACATCTTACAACTATGAGGTAAGTTGTTGCCTTTTCTTACCAACATCCCACTTCTCTACCAATTTGCAGAAAAAACCCATAATTATTATCTTAAAACCAACCACATCCCTCCCTCACCTCACCAAAATAGCCCAACGAATATATTCTGATTGAAACATAATATATCTCTAGTGATATATGTATATCAAAATTAGAGTGTTTTGTATCAAGTTTGTGAATAAGTATTATTCTAATTATGATCCGTTGCAACGCACGTGAACATTGCTAGTATTTCCAACCATGCAAAAAATTGCTAGTCTTTACATAGTTTCGACTTTTCCATCAAGATATTAGTCATTCATGGTTGATATTTACTTTCAATCACGTACACATAGGCACTATGTATCTAGCCTTGCTTACTAGCTTCCAAAGCTTAAATTTCACTCCTACTTACAATATATGGAGTATTTAACAAAAAACTACCACTTACAACCAGCCCTAGGAAGAAGCTATTGTACAAAAAATAGCAAAAACATACCCAAAATTTCTTAATCCGTGCCAAAAACTACTACCTAGTGCCGATTAGGCTCGTTTAAACCCTTTTATGACAAGGTTGGCCCACATGTCCGTGCTTATGAGGCATCTTGAACCAAAAAAATTTGTTTGACCGTTGGCATGACAGATCCACATTTGACCTTCTATCCTGTTATTCCCCCTCAAATCAAAGTTTTTCCTGAAAATTACTTCAAACAATACTGATGCGTGTTCGTCGATGGCGCCGGTTATGAGCGAGTTGGCCGCCGCTCCGCCGGACAGGTCGGACACCGCGCTGGCCTCCGCACGGGTTGGCAGGCTGGCCCAAGTGTGACTCATGTGCGAGCAAGCCGTCGCGCTGGCCTTCCCTCGAGCCAGATGGCTGGCCTTAGCGCAGCGCGTGCGAGCAAGCCACCGTGCCGCCGTGCCAATCTAGCTAGCAAACCATGCAGACAGGCAGCTGGACAGAGCTCTCTTGGCTAGCTAGCGGCCGCGAGCGCCGGGCGGAGCTGGCATTCGGGCTCCTGCAAGATGGGCTCCACACTGCCGGTAGTTTTGACCTCGCCTTCTGCCGGCGGCGGTAGCTGCGCCCCATGGCCGAGGATGACTAGGTGGACGGGCCGGAGGTAGAAGGTCACTCGGGGATTTTTGTGCAGACTGACATGTAGGTCACACAAGTCATAATGCCTAACTTGTTGGTCGAATAGAAAGCGCCGACTTAAGGGGCGACATGGGTTGAAACGTGCCTATAACAACACTTTGTAGAGTAGTCGTTTCTTGGTAGTGCTGGTTGGTAAGGGCATGTACAATGGTTGATAATGTAGTCTTATCTTAAGTCTACCACGTATGCAAGTGGTAGTAGTTTCTTGGCATTATTAGTGGGTTCTTGGCATTATTAGTGGTTTCTTGTAAGGAACAATGTACTACTAGCGACAAAAGGAGATTCTAGGTTGCATTGTACTGTACTCCAATGAGTACTACTAGTGGTCGCGGGAGTGTATACCTCATCAAAATAGTAACTTCTCTGCGAGCCAATATTGTACACAGGTAGTTTGAGTTTTGAAGTCGAACGGACAAGTCGCACCACAATGTGGGTGCACTGGATAGCCCAGCCATGTGAATGGGTTTTTCCTTCCCATCATCTCGTGGTCGCATGCTCGCCCTTGACGCACTTCGCTTGTAGCTTCGTCATCACCTAGTAGCATATTTAAACTAGTGCCTCCCAATTAAGCCCGAGGAGCCAGAAAAGCCTGGTGCAGCATTGGGAACTTTGCAATATGGCTCTGTACGTAAAGTGATAGTACTCTACTACTCTGTAGCTTGTGGCATTGCACGCATGGACTTCACTCCATTATCGGCTCTATAAAAGAAATTCCTCTTGACGTGATTTTTTTGTTTTAAACGAGGCAAAAGCTTTGCGTCATCTCATTCATAAAGAAGGAACTACTAACAAAGTGTGACGAGATCCATTACACCTCCACAAATTTAAGCGAAAAGCCTAGTCTCGCTATATCATATAACTCAAATGTTCTGCCCCGCAGTAACCGTCGCTGATAAACAGGCTGCTAGTGTGTGCGTGAGACGAGCGACTGAGTAGGACAGTTATGCTCTTGAATAGAGCACCGAGAGTACCCACTACGCAGGTGTACTTTCCCTACATTGATAGTACAAAGATTATTCTAGAGAACAGTACTACCCTCCGCTTCCAATTGTAGCTCCTTGGCCCTGAGATTCAAGAGTTCAATACTAGTGCACTATGCTAGAAGTACAGTACATCGCACTACTAGTTGAGATAGTAGTACTAGTGCTGCTACAATACGAGTACGTAGTAAACAATAGACTCAGCCCTTCGCTAAGGAACGATCGAGGAGCTATAGTTGGAAGGGACAAGGCCCTACGGGTACTACACTCTTATCTCCTCCTCCCAGTTCCCCTCCCGCCGAAGAGAAAGCAGTTTGTCGCTGCTCCCATGGATTCGCCAGGCGGTTCTCCTCATCGTCGGACCTGGGAGACCTTGGACGACGATCCTTTGGGAGAAATCGCACGCAGCTCCGATATCCTCACCGGCGCAAGACTCGGTGCTTCCTGCACCAACTTTTTCAAGACGGTGCTTAAACAGGCTTGGGAAAAGGCCATGCTTGTTGGTCTACCATGCGTCCTCAAGGAGAAGGTTCTTCTATGGGACAATCCTTTGAACAGTGCACCGCTCCCTGGCCATGGTTGCACGCTGACTCTGCTAGAGTTGCCGACATTGAGAGGTAGTCGGCTTTTGTCCGATGAGCAGGTCAGTCATGGAGTTTGATCATGTTGTACTTAGTTATTCCATTTCCATCCCCTAATTTCTCCGCTGCCCGCTGTCTTATATATAGGTCTGGGTTGGTGCCAACGAAGATTGGCTTGCATTCCTCCGGCTGGATACCACCATCATTTTGCACAACATCCACAGTAGAGCAGCCATTCCCGTAGACCCCTTCTCCACCATTGGGATTGGCCTTCCGGACTGGCTGGGCTTGAATACGTATGATGATGCCTACATGAGATTGAAGAAGATACAATTGCGGACCCGCCGACAAAGCGACACGGCTACGACGATTATAATCTCATCGTGGTGTTCGACACAAGGATTGCCATCAATGCAAGAGGCAGTAACGGCAGAGGCTGGCGCATGTTGGTCGCAGCAGATTTGTACCCCTACACGTTCGAAGACACCGTGCGCCATCTATGCCGCATCTTCGCGGTGACAAGCCATGGGACTTGTTTCATCTGGTTGCCATCCTACGGCATGGGAGATTACAAACGGAATGTACAAACCGTCTTTTGCATCCCTAACGGTACTCCATTATTTTGTAGGGACCAGTCATCCACCGATCAAAATAAGATCACTGATCCTGGAAGTGCATTTGCATCCGTGATTCGGTCTAACCTGGAACCTTGTAGCTGACTTTTGCATATTGGGATCAACTATCTTAGCAGTCGTTACCCATGGTACCACTGATGTGCAACATGGTCGCACAATCTACCACGATCGGGCCGTCACCATCTACCCAGGTATTCCATTTAGTATTATATTTTTTAAACCTGTCGCCTTCTCTTTCATTGTTGTACTACTTACTAGTACTAGTAGGTGTAATTTTTACCTTGGAGGATGCGTACAGCTAGCTAGGCCCTTGAAGACTTAAACCCACTAGCTGCCACCATTTTTGTTTTTCCATGTCTTAGTATCTCATCCATGTAGCCAAGAGTGGCTATATATAATAAGCCGGTTATCTAACTTCCTCTATACCGGAGTAGTACTATTTGTTGCACAGTATTACCGACCGCCATATTTGAGAACCACATTATTATGCACGGACCATGTCTATGTACGTCACCATGTGTCCAGATCTTAGATGTCGCGTGTACCTGATGAATGGCGCCGAGTTCGACCCCCGTGATGCTACGTGGGTACCGAGGAACACTCTTGGAGAGTACTCGCTTTTCATTGGGGACAGCTACCCCATTGCGAAGCGGATGCCACTGTCAGGACCCCGATTCCAAGTCACATCGATCTAGCCGGTAACACCTCATATCACTTTGCGGCCTCACGCACGGTATTCCCACGGGTGTCGTCTTACCATGGCCCGGGACCGTTTGCGCCTTTTGGCTCACGTATATGATAGTGTCGCTAGCATCCATATGACAGAGAACCCGAGCCGCCATGACTAGTCGTGAACCCAAAGTGGTACTAACTTACAGGGACAGGCATACGTGAATCACCATCGAGCATGTCGGTCAACAGCATGTGAATCCGGGCTGTAGCACTGGGCTAACAGGACTCCGGTGAACCGGGCTGTAGCAGGCTAGGCAGGACTCCGGATGTCACCGCGTGACATTTCCCCGAAGGGACAGACACAGGAACAAAGTGAATCACATGTCGGCCAGTCAAGTGTTCCAGAGCAGTAGCACTGGGCTAGCAGGACTCCGATGAACCGGGCTGTAGCGGACTACTATGGCTCATGGAAGCACAAGACTACATTTCCCCATAAGAGAGGCTACCAAGGATAAACAACTAGGTTGTCGGATCCCACACATACCAAGCATTTCAATCATACACACAATATGCTCAATATGTGCAATACAACATGGCATCACAACATAACTCTACGACTCAGAGTATTTATTCATTAGGCTCCGAGGAGCGAGATATTACAAACATGGGTCTCATGACCCAACAATCATAGCATACAATCAAAGCACATGCAGAAGCTTAACATGTCTGAGTACAGACATCTATAAAAGAAAAAGGCAGAGAAGCCTGACTATCTACCAGATCCTGCCGAGGGCACAAGATCATAGCTGAGGTATCAAGCTAAACGTCGAAGTCCACGTGGAACTACTAGCGAGACTGAAGTCTCTCTGCAAAACATAAATTAGACAAACGTGAGTACAAATGTACCCAGCAAGACTTACATCAGAACTAGCTACACATGCATCGGTATCAACAAAGGGGGGTGGTGGAGTTTAACTGCAGCAAGCCAGCTTTGACTCAGTGGCTAACCTGAACTATGACTGCAAGTAACTCTTTTGAGGTGACGCACACGAGTCCACAAATTCACCATACTAATACACCACTATGGATCCACTCCCGTCTCCCTGCGAGAACGCCATCCATAGCACTCACGCTTATCTTGCGAGTTTTAGAGTATCCACTTTCACTTGTCTATGAGCTATGCAAGGGGTCCAAGTTTCCATATCCGAGGAATCCGGCTATTCGAATAGATAGTGATAACCCTGCAGGGGTGTACTTCTTCACACACGCTCTCGCCACTTATCGCCCTGTACACGTCATGTACCTCGGCAACCTTCAAGCGGAAGCCGGGCGAGGGAGTCGGCCACGACCTGACTAACCAACAAGTCTCTAGTCTAGGTTTATCGCCTATTCGGGTTCCATCCGCAAGGAGGTACGGCCGGGGTGTCGCTCACGGCCCCAAACGATGTGAGCAGGGTTCCCAAGCCCACCATCCGGGTGCCACTTGGTACATAGTGCCACGGTGCCTAGTCTGTCCCAAGCCCACCTGTACCGGGTGCCACTTGGTAGACTACTAACACTACCAACAAACACCAGAAACTAGTTGCAACTCCTGGACAGAGATCGAGTTGATTAATAAGCCGAGAGGGGCCGAGTTACCGGAACCCAATGTGTGGTAGTAACTGTTCATGGATCACAAACACAGGACTCAGTTCCTGAGGACAGCTGCAATGAGACAACCCACCATGTACTCCTACATGGCCTCTCACCGCTACCTTTACCAAATCGTGTTCACACACTTAGCTCTCAATGGTAGGACATGTTCACCATGTTCCAATTCATTCCCGATGAATCAGACCAGACTCAACTCTAAGCAGTAGCAGGCATGACAAACAAGCATGAATGAGTAGGCACATCAGGGATCAAACAACTCCTACTCATGCTAGTGGGTTTCAACTATTTACTGTGGCAATGACAGGTCATGCAGAGGAAAAGGTTCAGCTACCGCGGCATGTAACAGTTGAATCAGTGTTGCCCTAATGCAGTAAAAGAGAACAGGAGCGAGCGAGTGGGATTGTATCGGAATGAACAAGGGGGTTTTGCTTGCCTGGCACTTCTGAAGATAACATTGAGTCTTCATCAGTGTCAACGATCACAGCGTCGGAGCAGCGTCTACCGAGAGGGGACAATTATCGGCAAACAAGGAAGAGCACAATCAATGCAATGCACAATATGATGCATGATCATGACATGACAATATGTTGTGATTTGAGCTAATGCAACTAGTAACAGAAAGGTTTTGGGTTGATTTGAACTCAAGGTTCAAAATCAAATTCAAACTATGAATTCAAATAGTGCATTATCATGTTTTGGACTAAACAGTGAGGTTAAGTTGCTCAAACATGCATGAAAATGCCATAAACAGATTCCTTGGATTTTTCTGATAATTTTTCATATATCATCTATCTTATTTGGAGTTACGCTTGAAATTCTATGACTTTTCAAAGTTTTGGATATTTTCTGAATTAAACAAATCATTTCTGATTTATTTAAAATCTAGAAAAGCATTTATGACCTCATCACTGCGTCACTGTGACATCATCTAGTCAACAGGACGGGTCCAGGTCAAACCTGACTCTGGGGCCCGGATGTCATAGGCTCTGTACTAACAGAGAGTTATTTTTTTGTTAAACTAATTTAACTAGGGGTTAGTTTAGGGGGTGGGGCCCAGTGTTAGTTGGTGTGGGTTAATTAGAGCCTAAACTAATCCAGTCAAGGGCGGGCCCACGTGTGTTGACCCCAGGGAGGTCAAACCCCCGGGTCGAACAGGTCAAACCTGCCGGCGACTCGACGCCGGCGAGGCCAGACACGGCGGCGAGGCTCGGAAATCTTCCTCCGGCGACCAAATCAATGGCGAAGCCCATCTATGAGTAGCTGGAGCTCGTGCGCGTCGACTGGTGCAGGCGGTTGGGTGCGGGGAGGCCGGAAATGACGCCGGCGAGCTTGGTAGCGGCGGCCGGAGTTCGGGAGTGCTTGGAATCGGTGTTGTGGTGCACGGTGGAACGAACGGGTGGGCTAGTTCGGCTCCTGGGACCAGCACGAGCGCGATGACGTGCTCAAGGGCAAGCTGGGCTTGCTCTAGCCACGGTGACGACTTCGCCGACGGCGTGAAGCTCGCGGGCACAGCGGAGAGTGATGCTACGTCGAGCTACATGCCACGGGGATAAGGGAAGACGGTGAAAGAGCTCACTAGGGGTCGAAGAGAAGCTCCGTGGGCTCGGGGAGGCGCTCGGGGCGGCGGATCGACGATGACGATCTTTCGTGGCCGACAAGGAAACGGCGGTGGTGGCTGCGCAGCAGAGCTTCTAGCGCCGCGTGACTCGGTGGAGAGGACGAAGACGGCGAGGCAGAGACACCTAGTACGGAGAGGGAGTGAGGGAGTGGTTGTGGCCGCGGCGGTGCACGGCAGCGCTCTCTGATGCATTCGGGTCCGGGTGGGAGAGAGAGCAGAGGAGGGGGAAGGCACGGGAGGAGAGTGAGGGGGGTACGGGGCTGGCGCGTGGCGTTCACAGTCGTGTCGGAGAAGCGGCGGAAGCAGGAGGAGGCGTGGCGTGTGGCCGGCGCGCAGCGAGCACGCGCCCTGCGTCCGACTGGCGCGAGGTGGAAGACGCCTCTGCCCCTGGTGGGCTGGGCTGTCTTACAGGGCCGCCAGCTGGCCAGGTAAGTGGGCTGCCAGGTAAGTTCTGTTCTGTTTTATTTACCTTCTGTTTTCTTTTATTTAATCCTTTGCCACTGTTTTGAATTCAAACAAAATTCAAACAATGCCAAAACATCCTCTGAGTATTTTTATGTTGCCTCATGGACTTTTCCAGAGGCACATAAATTATCACAGAGCATTTGAAAACATATCCCATATATATTTGAATATATTTTCAAATTCAAATAGAATATTGTTTTAAATTCAGAGACCAAATAATCCCTTAAAAATGTTCCAAAATTTTGGTTTGGTATATATCCCTTGCCAAAATTCTCAAAACTATTTTTAAGGCAATTTGGAATCACTGAATGCAATTTAAAGGGTTCTTGCCCTTCTTTACAATAATTTCTGAGGCTTTGAATATTCCTCATTTCAATTTCCTTGAAATTTAAACATGATGCAGGCTCACTAATGCAACTATTATACTCAGATATTCTAGGGCTGTGACAACTCATCCCCACTAAAACAAGAATCTCGCCCCGAGATTCAAGACGTGAGGTGAGAAGACAGAGGGGACACGGAACTGACACGGTCTTCACGATCCATGTTGGACTTCATAAGAACGTTGATTCGATCATCATCTTTGATCATGACATCCTTACCCTCGAGAACTTCATCCAACATGGCGATAAGAGAGCAAGACAACCTCACAAGAATGGATCATCGATCTTAATGAACAGAAGATCAACTCACGGAATGAGACGTAGAAACATCCCTTGAGCTAAGACGCAAAACACATATCAGAGATGGTGGATGGGAAACATATGACAAAGGTTCAAATTGGTAGGCGACAATTCCATGCTGGAGTAGGATAGTGCATGGTTTCGAAGTAGCGAGGAGATAATTGCCATGATACCATAACGAGACATCTTAAGGATGGTGACTCGCAGAAATATTTCCTTAAGTGGCAAAAAGAATTACTTTTGATTTAGAGATCATTGAAACTCTTTATACCGGCCTAAGGCAATTTATGAACAATCGTTTGACGGAGTTCGGGAGAACGACACACTCGGTCTAGAATGGATGATGTGAACTACCTTGTTGAAGACAACGCAAGGGATGATTTTGCTTGCGCGTGCTCTCAAGAACATAAGCATTTCCATATTCATCAAGGTTCTACCAACATCCGTGTTGAGGATCCTAGCATCAAATCTTACTACCATGATGAATAGTGATGGATAATGCGGATACAAAGGAAGATAACACCTTCTCAGACTCCCCCTTAGCGAGGCTAAGGAAACAGAATCTGGATGATCGACTGAGAGACATTTAGCACTCCGCTTCTAATTTTCTCCTTGATGTGCTAGCGTAATCCATTCATAGATATGGTTTGATATCTAGGACATCAAGTAAAAGGTCGGACTTCGGGAACACAAAAATCCATAAGGAACAACTATTGGAATAATCCTACGAAATCCTTATGGGGAGGTGGTCAACTTTCTCAATCAAGATACTACAATAATAAGTCCTCCGGCCGGGTGTGTTGGCCACGACATCCACTGTACCGGGTTACAGAGAGACCAATATTATAGTTCTTGAGAAACATCCCAACCATCATATCTGCCTGAGATTCAGATCTGGTTGGTGTCAGGATATTCCAGACTCATCATGTCTAGAAAGAAAAATGAAAGTTTGCAAAACAATTCGACGAGATGACGTTGTGAGATTCTCAGGAAATGAACTACGATAGCAAGCTCCAAAACACGAGCTGGTTCTGCTACAAACTTGTGAACACACTATCCAAGAGAAGCATGACCACGTAGTAGTCTTATAATAAAACACTACCGTGTTCAATTGGGGAACCATCATCGGGGATATCGAAGTCTTGTGCATTACCATGGATTAGCACTTAACTCCTTTTCCTATAACAAATCAGTCAGTGGCTTGGTGTGCTAGGGAATACATATGGAGTGGAGGTAATTAATCTACCAAACCATATAATACATTCGCACATGCATAACTAACTTGGGATGGTACCAGAGGAAACAAAACAATCTTTCTCGAACTTATGGCGGCAACTTGCTCCAAATGCACATGAATTTGAGGAAGTCACTTCTTCCATCCAAGCACAAGCTTCATGAATGGAACACGAAGGCATTGCTTACAAAGTTCCCAATACTAGGTTGATGTTCAACATGAATCATGGGGGAGACAAAATGCTGCTGATGGGTTCAACAGCAACTCATCGGAATTTCCATATCACTGGACTTCCACCATCATGTGAACACGGTGATAGCATTGGTCAGACCCAAAGGATGTAATGGTGTATGCTCGAGGAACCAACCACGAGTAAGACAACATTACGAACATCGTTGGTTCTGATTTGATTTGACGATAGCCCATACTCAAATCAAAGTTGATAAGACAATAGGTCCAGTAACTGATTATAGGGACCAATCGATGAAGATATCATCTTTCTTCAACACACACAAACACAAAGATATCCCTTATCATGAACTAAGTCAGACAAGCTTTCATCTTCCAACTCTCCAAGTTGTTGTTTAGCTTAACCAACTAGCTCAGGGTATCCAACACAGATTCTTGGAGAATGGGTGGTTTGGAGGAAAACCAACATGATCACGAACTCAACATAGCGGTCAGGTGACAACCTGGTAATACTTCTGAGAGATATTCGGAAAATCACGAACCACCGATATGTTATTAAGCTCGAGAACAATCTTGCTTTTCAGGGCAAGATGATCTGATCAAAAAGAGTGAGGAATTGACACAATCCTAACTCATTGATCGAAGAGTGCACCAGAAATAAGGACTAGGTAGCACGATCAATCTTAGGATGATGATTTAATAACCAACATGCTAAGAATGAGAATATTGTCCATTAACTACCAAGCAACGGAGTTGCTAGGAGTATTTGTTTCACACATCATGGCTCACTTGCCGGCATTCCGGTTATAAAAACACGGGAACCGGGGAATGAACAATGATGGCAAGAAGTATCACTGTATCAAGAGTTCATAGGATGGTGTGCAATTTCCATGACAATCTTGATATAAAGATGGTAATACTCCAAGGTAGAACAGAATCAAAAACTGGATTGGCATTTGATTTGCGGATTACAACTGCTTTGACCCAATCCTAGATATGGATAAGGTGCTGGAGTTTGTTTCTCCTAGTCATTCTGAATAGGATGGCTTGACGGACCACAAGAATAGTAGGCATCGATGAACACGAATGCACAACTAGTCCTGACTATCAATTGATGGACAGAGGTCAGAATACAACTAAAGAGAGACAACTCAAAGGAACATATGGTTTTATGAGTTGCGGATGCATAGATTTGGTATGTCAAACAAGTTCAACATTTTTCTTCCATGTAATCCATGCAGAAAGGTAGGACTGGCAGATTCACAATGCAGAATGGATAACTCATCAAGATCACTCTAGTTGTGATCTTTTGATTCAATAGAACTTTTGCCATAAGCAGTTCATGATATTTGGAAGAAGGATATACCATGAACCTCGAGGACTATCAGAAAGGTTACTAATATCCTAAAGGAACGAGCAAAACTATCAACATGAAGTAAGTAGGGTGAATCTCGGGATCAGAAACCCAGGAGTAGAATACCTACTACTAAGTAGCATCACAGGATGCTCTCGAGAATGGTGGCCAGAATCATCACACTAGGAATATAAAGCATGGCTAGATTATGGGTGGTTCTCTAAGATGCCTAGGGTCATAATAATGGCTCCAACATATATGTTGAGGCAATAAAGTACCTCAACTCACCAATCAGTGTAGTTGAACTAGCCTAAAGGGACATCAGGAACGAAAAGAAGGGATTTGCAATGCATCAGACTATTTTAGAAACCTGGGATGACTCGGACAGCATAACGACTATAAATGCTCAAAATGATTTGAGACAACCTGCAAAGATGGTGGCATAACCTCTCAACATCACAATATCAAGGTTCTGAGGCCAGCTATGAACATATGGAAGTAGTAGGAACTGAACTGAGTCTTGAACTCAACAATCCTAGGCAACTACGGTTTAGTAACACGTCATCCTGAGAGATAGAAGAGAAGCCTAGTTCTTAACCCCGTAGAAAAGATAAGATGACTCAGATCAGAAGGTCATGATGATAAGGAGTAAAAAGGGCCCTACGTTCCCTTCCACAATCAATTCCCTTATATAACTAAAGCATTTCTAGACTTAACTTCGACCAGCTTGGCTTGGTAATCCTATAGGAAATCAGGCTCTGATACCAAAGCTGTCAGGACCCCAATTCCAAGTCACATCGATCTAGCCGGTAACACCTCATATCACTTTGCGGCCTCACACACGGTATTCCCACGGGTGTCGTCTTACCATGGCCCGGGACCGTTTGCGCCTTTTGGCTCACGTATATGATAGTGTCGCTAGCATCCATATGACAGAGAACCCGAGCCGACATGACTAGTCGTGAACCCAAAGTGGCACTAACTTACGGGGACAGGCATACGTGAATCACCATTGAGCATGTCGGTCAACAGCGTGTGAATCCGGGCTATAGCACTGGGCTAACAGGACTCCGGTGAACCGGGCTGTAGCAGGCTAGGCAGGACTCCGGATGTCACCGCATGGCATTTCCCCGAAGGGACAGACACAGGAACGAAGTGAATCACATGCCGGCCAGTCAAGTGTTCCGGAGCAGTAGCGCTGGGCTAGCAGGACTCCGGTGAACCGGGCTGTAGCGGACTACTATGGCTTATGGAAGCACAAGACTACATTTCCCCATAAGAGAGGCTACCAAGGATAAACAACTAGGTTGTCGGATCCCACACATACCAAGCATTTCAATCATACACACAATATGCTCAATATGTGCAATACAACATGGCATCACAACATAACTCTACGACTCAAAGTATTTATTCATTAGGCTCCGAGGAGCGAGATATTACAAACATGGGTCTCATGACCCAACAATCATAGCATACAATCAAAGCACATGCGGAAGCCTAACATGTCTGAGTACAGACATCTATAAATGAAAAAGGCAAAGAAGCCTGACTATCTACCAGATCCTGCCGAGGGCACAAGATCGTAGCTGAGGTATCAAGCTAAACATCGAAGTCCACGTGGAACTACTAGCGAGACTGAAGTCTCTCTGCAAAACATAAATTATGCACGGACCTTGACTATGTACGTCACCATCTGTCCAGATCTTAGATGCCGCGTGTACCAGATGAACGGCGCCGATTTCGATCCCCGTGATGCTACCTGGGTGCCGAGGAACACTCTTGGAGAGTACTCGCTTTTCACTGGGGACAGCTACCTCATTGTGAAGCAGATGCCACATTCTGTGCACGATACCGAAGGCCTGGCATTCATGAAGCATGGTCGTGTCTTCAGTGCGCACCGCCGGATGAACGACATGCTGGGACATGCTATCCCTGATTTATGCCACTTTAGCTTGGATGAGTCTCCATCGTGTGGAACCAGACTAGAAAGCTGCGAAAATGATTCCCGTTGCCCACCGCTATGGATCCTGCCATCCATGAATAACACCTGGGACTGGAACCTGGAGGAGGACATGTAGCCCATCTATAACGTGTAAGTGGAGTATGGTAAATTGTGAATGGTAGCACTTTGAATATATGTAGACTAGTCATGCACAAATTTATCACATGAATTGGAGATCAACTTGTGTGGCATACTGGCATTTGTCCTTTAGAATTTATTACTAGTAAATGTGTTATGTGTACGTGCAACTTTTGTGGTTGTTGCACGGGCTCGAACATGCTCTTTGAGAAAAAAAGGTGGCACAACTTTGGATATAGGTGACGTGGTGGTGTCATACAGTAGCATTGTTCGCTATAGTTGTAGTATACTCCTACTAGGACAACAAATCCTATAAAACCTTGCGCTTGGCTCTTTGCCTCTTCGGGAGGTTCAACAGTTCATATCGTGTGAACCTTCCACTTGGCTCTTCGCCTCTACGGAAGGTCCAACAATGATGATACTATAGTACAATACGCTTCTGGCAATCTGACACCGATTGTACTGCTGCACGTCCACCACAAGGGCGAGTGAGAGGGAGAGGGCGCTCTAATCAAAACCCTCTCCTCGTCTTGCGAGCCACCGCGCACGTGGGTGAGGGAGATGTGTAATTAGCAAGCTTCTCCTCGTTCGGCGAGTTTATGAGACACATCAAAGCAGTACTAGTACTAGTCCATACTGCGTCCTTTCCGGATAATATGGCTTAATTTGAAACGAGAAAAATACACTGGCGGTCAACGTATGTAACAATACACTCTTTACGGTCATTATATATAGTTTTGCGGTGATTATACGATCACTAGCTCATCGTAGAGCACCGTATTGCACCCTACTGACCGGCCACATAGTCGACATGGCACTTTGTTGACTAGTTAAATTGACTCCTGGTTTCTGGGTCCCACCTGTCAGTTGGCAGAGCAAAGAAATCAGTTAAACAAAACTTTACGCAGGCGCAATAGGACTCCAACCCTTGCGCGCGAACCACCATGGCTGTGTAGGTAAGTGCAAGCACGTGTACTGCCTTGGTCTTCCAACAAAGAGTGTAGATCGGCTAAAAAACAAAGAGTGTACATCTACACTTCCAATGCATTTAGCCTTTAATCTAAATCGATATTGATTGACTAATGCACCAACTTGTGCTCTAGCTATAGGCTACATGCCTATCCTTAATTACAGCATGTAACAACCTTCATTTAATATTGTTCTCTCAATGGTCACATGCACACATAAGTCTGCTACTTTTGGGCGTTAATTATGCCTTGGTCAATGTGTAAATCTTTAAATGTACAGTCTTTCACGGACGTAGGGAGTAGGTTGAGCACTTGAGCATGAGCGTGTGTGTTGCGTCGTGTGCTGTGTGCCGCATGAGTGTGTGAGTGTTGCGTGCGTCCATGTGTACCTGTGAGTGTTGCATGTTGCATGCATGAGGCTTTTACTCCCTGCCATTGACATGCCCATATTTCAAGCTTCCTCTGTTCCCTCCATATGGTGATACTCCCTCTGTTCCCAAATACGGAGTAAAAGCCTACATCTATTCCCAAATACGGAGTATTTGTCTTTCTAGAGATTTCAACAAGTGACTATGTACGGAGCAAAATGGTGAATCTACACTCAAAAATATGTCTACATACATCTGTATGTTGTATTCCAGTTGAATGTATAAAAAGAATATATTTAGGAACGGAGGGAGTAGCAAATAAACATTAAGTTCTCTTGTTTTCCCTCCTTGGTCATGGTACAACCAAAGATGACTTATTCACCTGGATGGAGGGAGTAGATGGTCAAAGTTTGACAAAAAATTAATGCATTGGTAAACATAATTTTTTGAGGAAAATGAGTGCATTAAGTGAGTGTTTTTGCAAACTACAAAAATTATTCCACCACTCATCATCTACCTAGGTTGATGAGATTTTTGAATTGAGCCCTATAAACCAGAAAGGGGGTAGTACTAGTACTCCTACATTATTGGCACTAGGTGCCTTGGGCAATGTTTCATCTTGTTGGACCGGATGAGCGTAGAGGCATAGGGATACTGTAGATAGGAAGTCTTCATGATCCAATTATTCCCCATCTCACTCAGAGAGAATTATTCAATTAGTATTCACAGTGAAGTGACAATACACGCTACAGCAGATGGGACAATTAATTAATAAGCTGAACCAGCATCTTGGTGTTACTAAATCAGCCTTACCCAGTACTGCCATCATGTTTGCCAGTGGAGCAAGCTTCCGCAAATACGCCTATGAACCTCTCTCCTCCATTAACTGACATATGGGCCCTCTTGAGGTAGACCCACATGTCATCGGCATAACTATTTACACTCTGAAGGACAGTATATCCCGGTAGTAGTACTAGTAGAATTGAGATTTAATACACTTTCTTACCCGTCTTCCACTATTCTTCCTCCTCTCTTCCCCATCATTGGCCGCACACCATTCCCCCCGCTCACTACTCACCCGCCCGCACCATCTTCCTTGGTAGCTCGCGCATACCATATCCCCCCGCTCACTGCTCGGCCACACATGTCATCTTCTTTGATCTCCCGCCCGAATCCACTTCCCCGCTGGCTCGCATGCACCGAAAACCCCAATCACTTAGCGCCCTAAAAAACCATATGGAAGAACCGACTGACACGTAGAGCCGCGAATGGAATTCCCTCCCCGATATTCTCTTGGAGCAGATCTATAATCGTATGGACCTGCTCAGCACCGTCCATCTGGCCGCATGCTCGGTGTCTTTGTACAGTCTACTCGTCAGGAACCTGCCAGCTCTTTTCAAGAAACCCTGCTAGCTGATGCCCGATCCTCGTAGGTGGCCCAGACACCGAATTGACGATCCTACAGATGTTGTCGTGGTGCCCCTCGACATGCTACCACTACCTGTCCACCTATCCTTCATGCACGGCCACTACTGGGCGGGCATGAAGGCTAACTGGATCATCCTCATCCACCAATCCGGTAGTCTATGGCATCTCGTGGATATCTACACCCAGTGAGTGACCACCCTTCCATCATTGGATACCGCTACCATCGAGCCTCGCGGCCCGTCGGACACTCCTGCCTACTACGCATGAGACGCATTGAACTTTTGGCTCGACCTCTGTTTGCTGAAGGTTGTAACCTGCGAAGTGCCAACACCTTCAGAAGACTACATGGACTACAAGCTCCTTGTCTTTTTCAACATGGGATTAGTCTATCTGGTTATGGCTCATCGTCAATCCTCTTCAGCCAACATTTCTTTCTGATGCTATAGTGCATGAATACGATTGCCTATTCTTTGTTACAAATTTAGAATAGATATTATTTCTGTAACCACATCATTGCTATATGTTCCTCTCATTTCCTAGATTTTTATGACCACACATGTTATTGTTAGAGTTGATATGGGACAATTGGCATCTAATGATTGTTAGAATAGATATTATGAGTATAACCTCATGATTGCTATATGTTACTCTCATTTCCATGATTTTTGTAACAACGCATGTTATTGCTTCGAGTTGATATGATAACAGTAGTAAGTGCTATGGTAGAATATGAGTAGGCCCTGTCATAGCTATTTTCCTCTCATTGTTACATGATGTTTGAGCCATGACATATTACTAGAATATGAAAGCCATTGTCTTACTTTTTTAACTTGGGGTATGATTATGACCACGTCATTGCAATTCTCTGTCTATGATATATGTCACTTTTATAATAATCTTAGTTCCACACATACTCTAAACATGATTGTTTATTTTTGTCCTTTTGGTGTAACACCCCGGATATGACTTTCCCAATATGTATTCCAACTCTTGCTGTTTCCGGCGTTAAGTTATTTTATTTTCTCGGGTTCGGGTTTTTGTCTCCGTGTGTTGTTATCGTTGTCATGCATCTCATATCATGTCATCATGTGCATTGCATTTGCATACGTGTTCATCTCATGCATTTGAGCATTTTCCCCGTTGTCCATTTTGCATTCCGGCGCTTCGTTCTCCTCCGGGGGTCATTTCTACCTTTCTTTCGTGTGTGGGGATTAAACATTTCCGGATTGGACCGAGACTTGCCAAGCGGCCTTGGTTTAGTACCGGTAGACCGCCTGTCAAGTTTCGTATCATTTGGATTTCGTTTGATACTCCAACGGTTAACCGAGGGACCAAAAAGGCCTCGTGTGTGTTGCAGCCTAACACCCCTCCAAGTTGCCCAAAACCCACCAAAACCTTCTCCATCATCTAGAGCGCTCGATCACGATCGCGTGGCCGAAAACCGCACCTCATTTGGACTCTCCTAGCTCCCTCTATGCCTATATAAAGACCCCCTCCTCCAAACTCGCGGATCCCCTTTCCCAAACCCTAAAAAATCGGATCTCGTCGCCGCCGGACACGTCCGGACGGAGCCGGACATGTCCGCACCCCACCGCCGCGCCAATCAGCGCGCGCCAGGTGGCTCCCCGCCACCCGCCGCCGCCGAGGCCCGCGCGGCCCAGCGCCGGCTCCCGAGCCCGGTCGGCCGTCTTCCCGCGCCGCCCCACTCCTCCTTTGCCCGCGCCGCCGCCTTCTCCGTTGCGCCACCGCGGCGCCATTGCCGGCCGGGCGCGCCGACCGCTGCCTCCTCGCCGTCCTCCGCCGAGCTCCCTCCCCGACGCCGCTCCTCGCCGGGGACACGCCACCGTGCCGCGCCGCACTCCACAGGAGCCCCTGGATCCGGTCCGCTCCCTCCCCGGCGCCGCCCCGCGACGAACGCCGGCCGTCGCAAGCTCCCGTCGCCAGTGAACCTTGGATCCGCCGCCGCTACAGTGCTCTTCGCCAGATCTGGATCGGGAGCTACAGTAAACCCTAACCGCGAGGTGGTGAATTTCTACTAAGTCCTCAAATTCTCAGATTCATTTTCTCCTATTCATCGCATCGTAACTCCTCATCCGTAGCTCCGTTTTGGGCATATAGCATATCAAAATGTTCGTCCCAGAGAGTACATCATTTAATCTCATTGCATCATTTTCATTGGAGTTGATCTTGATGCCCGAAATGCTGTTAGAAGAGTACAACTTGAGATATTTGTCAGATCTGCTGCTCCATTTAGATATTTGTCATTTTTGCCATGATTATTGTGTGCATGATATGCCCTGGTGCTCTACATATGTTTTGTTAAGGGTTTTGCCATATTTCCAGAGGTGCAACCCATGTATTTTTGTGATGTGTGTGGTGACTAGCACAAGCTTGCAAAGTGAGGCACTTGGTAATGCTGATTTCAGGAACTTAGCATTCCCACTAAGTCCTTGACCTGTTTATCTCATATGGCCTTATGTTCATGTTGTTTCCTAGTGATCCGTGCCTCTTTTGAGGATGATAAGTAAGGATGTTTTGTTAATCTTGTAGTGATCTATCCATCCATGTCTTTGTTTGAAATTATGGAGCACCCTAGCTTGAGTCAATCAAGCTCTACTTTTGCTATTTTGTGAATCTGGGCAGATTGTCTACTTGTTAGCGATTTTGCCGATGATGTTGTAGTTGATCTGTGCATGCAACGTTATTGTTCTTGCCATGTCTAGCTTGTATTTTGTATATTCTTGATGGGTGTATGCTTAGTTTGACATGACTTGCTCTGTAGTGAGTGCATCTTGCTCGTAAACATGCCTACTTGATATCTGTTTTCAGCATGCTCCAGTTTTCACTAAGTCCGTGAATCGATTATGTTTTTGCCATGTTCACATGCTTGCAAATGTGTTTTCTGGTCCCTTTTGGCTCAAGGTCACTAATGGACTTTTGTTAAGCTCTTTGCGTAGCTCCATGCCATGCTTTTATTTGGCATGTTCATGTCCTGTAGCATATAGTTTTCATGCTCCGAAGAGTGCTATCTGATCTGAAATTCCGGACAAGTGTTAATTTCACTAAGTCTGAAATCTGTTTACCATATGCATTTTTGACATGCTTGTTTGAACCTGTTAATGGATGAATTGGCCGTAGCTCAGTGCTAGACTTTTGTTAAGCATCACGAATGAACCCCTACCATGTATTTTGATGCCATGTTTGGGTGCTGTAGCATGTTCATCTTGTTGCTTTTAGATGGCTACTTGTTGTAAATCGCAGATCGGTGTCATATTTGAATCGCTTGCCATTTCCAAACCGTAGCTCCGATTCCGGCGTTCTTTATATCGTTTTCAAGCGATTTCATCTCATCTTTCCAGTGGCACACCTGGATTTCCATGTTGAGGCCAGGTCCATGCATACCTTATCAAATCTTGCATATGCATCGCATATTGCATCCCGCATAGAATACCATGTTTGCATCATATTGTTTGATCCTTGCACGTGGTTGATTGTGTCCTTGTTGCTTGTTTGTCTTGTTTGGGTAGAGCTGGGAGAGTAGTTCGCTAACGAGGAGCCCGTTGAGTTTGCTTTCGAGGACCCAGTCAACTCTGACAACTGTGCAGGCAAGATGATCATACCCTCGAAATCACTACTATCTTTGCTTTGCTAGATGCTCGCTCTTTTGCTATGCCAATGCTACGATGCCTACCACTTGTTTTCAAGCCTCCCAAATTGCCATGTCAAACCTCTAACCCACCATGTCCTAGCAAACCATTGATTGGCTATGTTACCGCTTTGCTCAGCCCCTCTTATAGCGTTGCTAGTTTCAGGTGAAGATTGGAGACCGTTCCTTGTTGGAACACTATTTTATTTGTTGGGATATCATCATATTACCTTGTTATCTTAATGCATCTATATACTTGGTAAAGGGTGGAAGGCTCGGCCTCTCGCCTAGTGTTTTGTTCCACTCTTGCCGCCCTAGTTTCTGTCATATCGGTGTTATGTTCCCGGATCTTGCGTTCCTTACGCGGTTGGGTTATAATGGGAACCCCTTGATAGTTCGCCTTGATTAAAGCTTTTCCAGCAATGCCCAACCTTGGTTTTACCATTTCCCTCCTAGCCTCTTTTTCCCTTGGGTTTCTGGAGCCCGAGGGTCATCTTATTTAAACCCCCCCGGGCCAGTGCTCCTCTGAGTGTTGGTCCACCTGTCAGCTGCCGGTGGCCACCAGGGGCAACTCTGGGCTGGCCTACCTGTACCTAAGACAATCTGAGTGTGCCCTAAGAAAGAGATATGTGCAGCTCCTATCGGGATTTGTCGGCACATTCGGGCGGTGTTGCTGGTCTTGTTTTAACATGTCGAAGTGTCTTGAAGAACCGAGGTACCGAGTCTGATCGGAACGTCTCGGGAGGAGGTCTATTCCTTCGTTGACCGTGAGAGCTTGTCATGGGCTAAGTTGGGACTCCCCTGCAAGGATTTGAACTTTCGAAAGCCGTGCCCGCGGTTATGGGCAGATAGGAATTTGTTAATGTTCGGTTGTAGATAACTTGAACCTTAACTTATTTAAAATGAATCAACAGTGTGAGTTACCGTGATGGTCTCTTCTTGGCGGAGTCCGGGAAGTGAACACGGTGTTGGAGTAATGCTTGCCGCAGGATTTCTCTCTAGTTATTCGACCGCGCTTTGCCTTCTCTTCTCACTCTCTTTTGCGAACAGGATAGCCAGCATATATGCTAGTCGCTTGCTGCTGCTCCACACATATTTACCTTACCTTACCTATTAAGCTTAAATAGTCTTGATCACGAGGGTGCGAGATTGCTGAGTCCCTGTGGCTCACAGATTACTATTACCCCAAATGCAGGGCCTGATGATTCCGCTCCAGGTGACGCGCTTGAGCTCAAGTGGGAGTTCGACGAGGACTCTCAGCGATACTATGTTTCCTTTCCTGATGATCAGTAGTGGTGCCCAGTTGGGGTGATCGGGACCATGTCGCATGTTGGGTTATCTTTTATTTTGGCGCCGTAGTCGGGCCATGAGTGTTTGGTTGATGTAATGCTATTTTATGTACTTGATTGACGTGGCGAGTGTAAGCCAACTATGTTATCTCCCCTTTTATTATCTATATTACATGGGATGTTGTGATGATTGCCTAACTTGCGACATATGCCTTCAATGCGATTATGTCTCTAAGTCGTGCCTCGACACGTGGGAGCTATAGTCGCATCGAGGGCGTTACAAGTTGGTATCAGAGCCTTCCCCGACCTTAGGAGCCCCTACTGATTGATCATTTTTAGCAGCCGAGTTGTGTCTAGAAAAATGTTTTGAGTCATTTAGGAATTATATATCGGAGAGTTTAGGAATTCTTTTTACTTCCCAGTCTCCTCATCGCTCTGGTAAGGCATCCTGACATAGAGTTTTGACTCTTCTCTTCTCAAATTTCACAAAAAAAAATTACGATCACGCGGGTATCTTGGAATCGTTCCGATGGTTTTATGATGAGAACATTGTCTTGGTGCCTCCTGTCAGGGGTTTTGTGGAAGTGTCCCTGGGAGTTGAGCTCTGAGGTGTTGTCGTCCTAATTTTATCGTTGCAGTTCTGGAATACCTGAGTTTAGTATGCCGACATCAAAAATCTCTTTTATGCAGTTCGTTGGTGAGATAATCTCGACGCCACCCAGTACTGGGGCGGGAGTTCGGGAGTATCGCCATAACTCGTATAACAGATGCTTTTCGAAGGTTGAGGTAGAAGGTTTCTGAAGTTTTTCTCGGTTATGTGTTGAAGGATGGATACAGCTGGATGTAGGATTTGCTAGATTTGGGTGAGATATTATGCTTCCCCTGTATCCCCAACACCTGATTGCATAACCGAAAAGGTTCGGGAGTTTCATAGGTGGGAATTCTTGTAGCTCTAGTTCTTCTTCCACGAATATTTGGTTTGAGATTGGGATTTCTTACCGAGTATTCGTTCTTGATCTGTACCTTGTTGATTTATTTCTCTACCTAAATTCTAAGTGGCTTCTCAATTTATGGATATGTGACCATGTCAAGAGGAATGCATCGTTCATTTTGTTCGGATGTGAAGACTTTATGTTGCAATTTTCATTCCGTTGGATTCAGCTCCAATATTTGTCTATCAATGTTCTAATGGATGTCAACCTCTTCAGGATGGCTCCTCCAACGCGCACGACTCCGAATCCTGATCCGCCACCACCTCCACCTCCTCCGGAGGCATGGCAAGCTATGATGGCCGCAACCAATGCAAACACACAGTTGATCATGCAAATTCTTCAAGAGCGCAATCAAGGCAACCAAGGAAACCAAGGCAACAATCAGAATCACTTTGCTACACTCAACCAGTTCCTTGCTAACGGGCCAAAGACTTTCAGCAATTGTGTTGAGGCAACTGATGCTGACGATTGGCTCATGGATCTGTGCAAGCATTTCGAGTGCAGTAACGTCAGGCCTGAGGACTTCGTCAAGTTCGCTTCTTTCCAACTCAAAGATCAAGCTGCAGAATGGTTCCAGCAGTACAAGGATTCCAGAGGTGGACGTGTAATCACTTGGGATGAATTCCGTCAAGATTTCAGAGCTCCCCATATCCCTCAGAGCGTGGTTGAAACCAAGCGTGAGGAATTCCGCAACCTGAAGCAAGGCTCTTTGTCTGTCTATGACTACAACAAGTTGTTCCAGAAGCTCTCGCGCTTTGCCAAGCAGGACGTTCCTGATGAGAAGAGCATGATATACCAGTTCATGGGTGGTCTCAGAGAAGAAATCCAGCTAGCTCTTATTCTCTTTGAGCCCTTGAGGCACGATGAGTTCTACAACATGGCACTGAAGCAAGAGGCCGCTGAACTGAGGTGTGATGCTTCCAAGAAGCGAGTCAGAGATGCTACTCCTTCTTCCTCTACTCAAGTGTCCAAGCAGCAGAAGTATTGGCTTCCTCCTCCTATGTTCCGTCAGCCGTATCAGCAGAAGAGCAAAGGTGGCAGTGGATTTTCCACCCACTCAACCCTGGCTTTCAGAACAAGACTTCGTCTCAAGCTCCAAGATCGAGTGCACCGTACCACCGTCCGCTTTCAGAGGTCACGTGCAACAAGTGCCAACAGAAGGGTCACTATGCCAACAAGTGTCTCAACCAGAGGCGTCTTCCTCCTCCTCCTGTCAGATCGGCAAGTACAGCTGTGGTCAAGCATAACCCCAAGCACGCCAAGGTCAACTTGATGAACGCAGCTCAGGCAGAGGATTCGTCAGATGTCATCATGGGTAACCTTCCTGTTAATGATATTCCAGCTAAAGTTCTTTTTGACAGTGGTGCATCGCATTGTTTCATCTCGAGACCGTTTTCATCTAAGCATGGTTTGGCTTTGCAAATTTTTCCTAGTCCATTAGCAGTTGTCTCTCCCGGTAGGCGCATGCATGCTAACTCCATTGCTCCGGATGTTACCATCACTTTGGGTGACTACAAATTTCTTTCTTCTCCAACGGTTCTTGGTGACTCGGATATTGATCTTATTCTCGGGATGGATTGGCTATCTAAGCATAAGGCTCAGCTTGATTGTGCAGCCAGGAAGATTCAATTGACTCATTCGTCTGAGGATGAAATTGTCTTTGCCGCTCGTGACGATACCATCCGTCTGTTTTCTCTCAATGAGAAGGGTGAACTAGATGCTATCTCACAGATTCCAGTCATTTGCGAATATCAAGACATCTTTCTAGAAGAGCTTCCAGGAATGCCTCCACACCGGCCAGTTGAATTCGTCATTGATCTTGAGCCTGGCACGGAACTAGTGTGCAAGCGTCCTTACAAGCTCGGACCTGAAGAGTTGAAGGAGCTAAAGAAGCAACTCGATATTCAAGAAAGAATGGGTCTCATCCGACCTAGTTCTTCTCCGTGGGGTTGTGGTGTTCTTTTTGTGAAGAAGAAGGATGGAACGGACCGACTTTGTGTTGATTACCGTCCATTGAACAAGAAGACTATCAAGAACAAATACCCACTTCCCAACATCAACGAGCTGTTCGAATAACTCAAAGGTGCGCAAGTATTCTCCAACCTTGATCTCCGTATGGGTTATCATCAGATTCGAATCCGTGAGCAAGATATTCCCAAGACGGCCTTCAGGACAAGCTATGGTTCATATGAATACACTGTCATGTCTTTTGGCCTCGTCAACGCTCCTCCGATGTTCTCTCGCATGATGAACTTCATCTTCAATGCCTGCACCAATGACTTCGTTTTGGTCTATCTCGACGACATTCTGGTTTTCTCGAAGAACAAGGAAGATCATGCCAAGCACTTGCGTTTGGTGCTTGATAAGCTCAGAGAACACCAGTTCTACGCCAAGTTCTCCAAGTGCAAATTTTGGCTCAATGAGGTTCTTTATCTTGGTAATATCATCTCTGCCAAGGACATTGTGGTGAATCCTGAGAAGGTGTCTGCAATTGTGAATTGGGAACCTCCTCAGAACGTGAAGCAACTCCGTAGCTTCCTCGATCTCGCAAGCTATTGCCAAAGATTCGTTGAAAAATTTTCTAAGATCGTGAAGCCTCTCTCAAATCTTCTCTAGAAGCACGTCAAGTACGTTTGGTCTCCGGAGTGTGACATTGCTTTCAACACTTTGAAAGAGAAATTGATCACTGCTCCAGTTCTGACTCCGCCTGATGAATCCAAGCCGTACGAGGTCTTTTGTGATGCCTCTCTCCAAGGTCTTGGCGCAGTGTTGATGCAAGAGAAGAAAGTTGTTGCTTATACCTCTCGCCAGTTGAAGCCCAATGAGAAGAACTACCCCACTCATGATCTCGAGTTGGCGGCAGTTGTGCATGCTCTTTTGACTTGGAGACATCTCTTATTGGGAAGAAAAGTGGACATTTTCACTGATCACAAGAGTCTCAAGTACATTTTCACTCAGTCTAATCTCAATCTCAGGCAAACTTGATGGGTCGAAATGATTCAAGAGTATAATCCGAGTATCGAGTATACTCCAGGCAAGGCCAATGTGATTGCTGACGCATTGAGCAGAAAGGCTTATTGCAACAGTCTGATTCTCAAGCCTTATCAACCCGAGCTTTGTGAAGCTTTCCGCAAACTTAATCTACAAGTTGTTCCTCAAGGTTTCCTCACCAACCTTCAAGTCTCTCCTACCTTGGAAGACCAGATTCGCTAAGCTCAACTTCTTGATGCTATGGTCAAGAAGGTGAAGATTGGGATTGCCAAGAGTCAACCCAAGTACAAGTGCTACCGCCTTGATGACAAGGATACTCTCTTCTTCGAGGATCGTATTGTTGTGCCCAAAGGTGACCTTCGTAAAGTGATCATGAACGAGGCTCACAATTCTCTCCTCTCCATCCACCCTGGGAGCACGAAGATGTATCAGGACCTCAAGCAGGCTTATTGGTGGACTCGAATGAAGCGCGAGATTGCTCAATTCGTGAATGAGTGTGATGTCTGCAGAAGAGTGAAGGCAGAACACCAAAGGCCAGCTGGTCTCCTCCAACCTCTTGCCATTCTAGAATGGAAGTTTGACCACATTGAGATGGACTTCGTGACTGGGTTTCCAAAGTCCAAACGTGGCAATGATGCTATATTCGTTGTCATCGACAAACTCACTAAAGTGGCTCACTTTCTGCCTATCAAAGAGTCAATCACTACAGCTCAATTGGCGGAACTCTATACCTCTCGAATTGTCTCTCTGCACGGTATTCCACAAGTGATCTCTTCAGACCGTGGCAGCATCTTTACCTCCAAGTTTTGGGATTCTTTTCAGAAGGCCATGGGCACCAACATCCGCTTCAGCACAGCTTTCCATCCTCAAACTAGTGGTCAAGTCGAGCGTGTCAATCAGATTCTTGAAGATATGCTCAGGGCTTGTGTGATCTCCTTCGGCATGAAGTGGGAGGATTGTCTTCCGTATGCTGAATTCTCCTACAACAACAGTTTTCAAGCAAGTTCGGGCAAGGCCCCATTTGAAATTCTGTATGGCAGGAAGTGCCGTACCCCTCTCAACTGGTCTAAAACCGGTGAACGTTAGCTTTTGGGAAATGACTTAATCACAGAGGCAGAGGAAATGTGTAAAGTCATTCGAGATAACCTCAAAGCAGCCCAATCCCGCCAGAAGAGCTACTATGATAGTAAGAACCGTGATTTGGCTTTCGAGATCGGAGATCATGTTTACCTCCGCGTCTCTCCTATGAAAGGTACTCATCGCTTCGGTATCAAAGGGAAGCTTGCCCCTAGATACGTGGGACCTTTCAAGATTGTCAGGAAGAGAGGCGACCTCGCCTATCAACTCGAGCTTCCTTCAAACTTTGCAAATGTTCATGATGTGTTCCATGTCTCTCAGCTTCGAAAGTGCTTCAAGACTCCTGACCGCACGGTCAACTTCGAGGACATTGAGCTCCAAGAAGATCTCTCTTATCGTGAGCACCTAGTTGCTATTCTTGAAGAGACTGAACGCAAGACTCGCAACAAGTCAATCAAATTCCTCAAAGTCAAGTGGTCACACCATTCCGACCGTGAAGCTACCTGGGAACGCGAGGATCACCTCCGTTCTGAGTACCTGGCGTTCTTTCAGTCCTAGATCTCGGGACGAGATCCTTTCGTAGTGGTGGAGTGTTGTAACACCCCGGATATGATTTTCCCATTATGTACTCCAACTCTTGCCGTTTCCGGCGTTAAGTTATTTTATTTTCTTGGGTTCGGGTTTTTGTCTCCATCTATTGTTATCGTTGTCATGAATCACATATCATGTAATCATGTGCATTGCATTTGCATATGTGTTCATCTCATGCATTCGAGCATTTTCCCTGTTGTCCGTTTTGCATTCCGGCGCTTCGTTCTCCTCCGGGGGTCATTTCTACCTTTCTTTCGTGTGTGGGGATTAAACATTTCCGGATTGGACCGAGACTTGCCAAGCGGCCTTGGTTTACTACCGATAGACCGCTTGTCAAGTTTCGTATCATTTGGATTTCGTTTGATACTCCAACGGTTAACCGAGGGACCGAAAAGGCCTTGTGTGTGTTGCAGCCCAACACCCCTCCAAGTTGGCCCAAAACCCACCAAAACCTTCTCCATCATCTAGAGCGCTCGATCACGATCACGTGGCCGAAAACCGCACCTCATTTGGACTCTCCTAGCTCCCTCTATGCCTATATAAAGACCCCCTCCTCCAAATTCGCGGATCCCCTTTCCCAAACCCTATAAAATCGGATCTTGTCGCCGCCGGACACGTCCGGACGGAGCTGGACACGTCCGCGCCCCACCGCCGTGCCAATCAGCGCGTGCCACGTGGCTCCCCGCCACCCGCCGCCGCCGAGGCCCACGCGGCCCAACACCGGCCCCCGAGCCCGGTCGGCCGTCTTCCCGCGCCGCCCCACTCCTCCTTTACCCGGGCCGCTGCCTTCTCCGTTGCGCCTCCGCGGCGCCATTGCCGGCCGGCCGCGCCAACCGCTGCCTCCTCGCCGTCCTCCGCCGAGCTCCCTCCCCGACACCGCTCCTCGCCGGGGACACGCCACCGCGCCGCGCCGCACTCCTCAGGAGCCCCTGGATCCGGTCCGCTCCCTCCCTAGCGCCGCCCCGCAACGAACGCCGGCCACCGCAAGCTCCCATCGCCAGCGAACCTTGGATCCGCCGCCGCTACAGTGCTCTTCGCCAGATCTGGATCGGGAGCTACAGTAAACCCTAACCGCGAGGTGGTGAATTTCTACTAAGTCCTCAAATTCTCAGATTCATTTTCTCTTGTTCATCGCATCGTAACTCCTCATCCGTAGCTCCGTTTTGGGCATATAGCATATCAAAATGTTCGCCTCAGAGAGTACATCATTTCATATTATTGCATCATTTTCATTGGAGTTTATCTTGATGCCCGAAATGCTGTTAGAAGAGTGCTACTTGAGATATTTGTCAGATCTGCTGCTCTATTTAGATATTTGTCATTTTTGCCATGATTATTGTGTGCATGATATGCCCTGGTGCTCTACATATGTTTTGTTACGGGTTTTGCCAGATTTCCAGAGGTGCAACCCATGTATTTTTGTGATGTGTGTGGTGACTAGC